>NC_142929.1:134767021-135012021 GCF_046866305.1 Octopus bimaculoides
AGTCATCAAAGTCACAGCTGGAGTAATTGGTGGCATCATGATTTTGACTTTTATAGTAGTTGGCTACATAACTCACAAAAGGTAAGTAAACTCAATTACATATTAGAGTATCAAAGCATGTTTCTGAATTCAAATGAGACAGTATCAAAACATGCGAATTTAATTAAGCTAAATGACCTACACCATGTGATTGAGATAGTGTTTTGAATTGTTATTCAATGTTTTGATATTTTGCCAAAAAAATATAAGCAAAACAGAAGGCAGAAAGCCACAGCAATGCTGAATGAAGAGATCATCATCATCATCATCATCCATGTTCCATGCTGGTGTGGGTTGGATGGTTTGATAGGATCCAGTTTCTACAGCTGGATGCCCTTCCTAATGCCATCCACTTTACAGAGTATGCTTCTTTTTTTTTTTTTGTGGCACTCACACTAGTGATGATCATACTGCAACTTGGAAGTCTGTGGCCTTAAGGTGGTTCCTATATATATATATCTATATCAACTTAATATACAATTGCAAAATAGTTACTAATATTTTCATGTTTTTATGACACTTTATATTGGCAGATTTATAAAACACACCATATGTATTAAGGCAATCTTTCAGATTTTATCAATTTAAAGTATTATAAAGGCATGGACCTATTACCGTAAATTCCAGGCTATAAGCCGCTACTTTTTTCCCACACTTTGAACATTCCAGCCAATACTATGGTGCGACTAATGCATGTTATTTTTTGTCATGCCGCGAAAAACATTTTACCTCGCAACAGTAGACCAATCAAATTGATGAGTAGGTCACAGAGGTCCATTGAAATTGTATGATAAATCAAGAGCACTTTCACAATTCAATTACCAGTATTGTAAAGCTGTCATTTGTATTCACCCTCATCAATATGGAAAACACTTGAAGAAAAGCATATGATGCAGCTTTTAAGTTGAAGGCGATCAATCTGGCAGTTGAAGAAGGAAATCAAGCTGCTGCACGTAAACTTGGCATAAATGAATCGATGGTAAGACGGTGAAGACGCCAGCAGGAAGAACTGAGTCAGTGCAAAAAGACGAAAGCTTTCAGAGATAACCATAGCAGATGGCCTGAACTTGAATACTTTCTTGAAGACTGGGTTAACACATGGAGAGCAAGCAGCTGTGGTGTTTCCAACGTGCAGATCAGACTGAAGGCTAAAATAATCGCAACCCAAATGAAAATCGAAGATTTTAAAGGTGGGCCATCATGGTGTTTTAGATTTATGAGAAGAAAAGGCCTCTCCGTCAGGGCACGCATGACTTTGTGTCAGCAGCTCCCTCCCGACTACAAGGAAAAGCTTGTTAACTTTTGCACATTCACTCAAACAAAGATAGCAGAGAATTCCATGGAGCCAGAAAATATCAGAAATATGGATGAAGTAATGTTGATGTTTGACCTGCCTCCCACTCAGACTGTTAATAAAAAAGGTGACTCATCCATCCCACTGAAAACAAGTGGCCATGAGAGAATGCATTTTACCTGTGTTCTGAGCTGCACAGCATCCAGACTAAAGCTTCCACCAATGTTGATTTTTAAGCGGCTGACAATGCCAAAGGAAAAATTCCCAAAAGAAATCATGGTGAAAGTCAATAAGAAAGGTTGGTTGATGGAGAGCCCAATGAAGGATTGGCTCAAAGAGTGCTATGCCAAGTGATCTGGGGGATTTTTTCACACAAAAAAAGCATTGCTCGTTGTGAACAGCATGAGGGCCCAATATAACAGATTCAGTGAAAGCTGCCATCAAGAGTACAAACTCAATTCCAGCTGTGATTCCTGGGGGCACCACTAAGTATTTGCAACCACTGGACATCAGTGAGTGGGAGGATTGGATGACGAGTGGCAAGAAATCCTTCACCAAAACAGGCTGCATGCGAAGAGCATCTTTCACTCAAGTCTGCCAGTGGATCCTAAATACGTGGAGCCGTATCAAAACATCCACCATCACCAATGGGTTTCGAAAGGCTGGACTGCTGCGTGATGAAGAGGACCGTGTGTGCTCAAGTGAGTGACAAGATCCTGAGGCTGTTCAATTCGGACACTGAAGAAGAGGAGTTTGATGGTTTCAGTGCGCAGGAAGAAGATGAAGAAGGCGATCAATGACTTTTGACCTGGTAGGCTGCAGTGTGTGTATAAGCAGATGTTAAACGATGATGATGATGATATACTGGTCGTTAGGAGGAATGTTGTTTGTGCACTGTTCTCTAAAAAAGCATAAGCAATGTAATTTGTGTGTTACTGATACTCACATATATTTAAAGGTAGTTGTTTAAAGGCATTGTTCAAAAAAAAGCATTTGCAATGTGTTTGTTCATGTTACCATACGGATTAGATTAAAAGTTAAAAAATCCTCACGTGTAATATCTTTCTGTGTAAATATCTCATATTACAACATTAGACACCTGCAGCTTAAAATCCGGTGCAGCCTGTACAAGTACAAAATTGATTTTCTTTCTAAAGTTAGACCGTGAGGCTTTTAATCAGGTGTGCTCTGTAGTCCGGAATTTACAATAGTAGCTCTTTTGTAATTGTCTATTAAATTGATATTTATCTCTCACAGGATGGAGTATTTTCTTTTCATTGATTCTACTTACATCTATATATATACATATATATATATAAATATATATATATAAATAATCAGAACTAGAGAAGAAGTTTCAAGTATGGAAGCAAGGTCTAGAACCGAAGTGCCTTAGAGTTAATCTAGCAAAAACCATAGCCTTAGTAAGTAGGAAAGCAGACAAATCACAAATCCTTTCAGGTACATGGCTCTGCTTGATCTTTAGAAGCAGCATAGGTAAAAACTCCATAAGATGTACCCAGCGTAAGCTATGAACACATACGAAGTGCAGCAATATCAGAGGAAAGTTAACAGGGAAAATAGTTTTGGTATGTGGAAGTTGCATAGGTACAATTAACACTAAAAATGTACAGAAAATAGACTCCATCAAATATCAGGGGGGAAGAATAGAAGTAGCTGATAGCTTCTGTTACCTAGATGACCAGTCAGTAGTGTAGGTGGATGCTCCGAAAGTGTAGCTGCTAGGATAAGAATAAGCTGGGCAAAGTTCAGAGAGCTCCTACCTCTATTGGTAACAAAGGGTCTCTCCCTCAGAGTGAAAGGCAGACTTTATGATGCTTGTGTATGAACAGCCATGCTACACAGCAGTGAAACATGGGCAGTAACTGCCAAGAACTTGCATAGGCTTAAAAGAAATGAAGCTAGTATGGTTCACTAGATGTGTAATGTCAGTGTACATACTCGATAGAGTGTAAGCATCCTGAGAGAAAAGTTGGCCATAAGAGGCATCAGATGTGATGTGCAAGAGAGACTGCACTGGTATGGTCATGTGATGCATATGGACAAGGACTGCTGTGTGAAGAAGTGTCACACTCTAATGGTGGAGGGAAGTTGTGTTTAAGAGGTAGACCCAGAAAGATATGGAACGAGGTGGCAAAGGACGACCTTTGAATATTGGGCCTCATGGAGGCAATGACAAGCAGCCAAGACCTTTGGCGAAATGCTGTGCTTGAGAAAACCCATCAAGCCAAGTAAGATCATAATCATGACTGATGCCAGTGTCACATAATTGGTTTGTTAAAAGCACCCTTCAACTGTTGGGTGATATGTTGTGCTTGTCAAGACCTGTTGAGGTGAGGGAAATTGTAGTTGTGGCCAATGCCACTGCTGTCTGACTGGTACCCATGCTGGGAGCACATAAAAAGCACCATTCAAGTGTCAGGCTTCATGGAGGCAGTGACAGGTGGCTGGGACCTTTGACAATATACCGTGCTCTCGTATAGACCTGTCAAGCCAAGTGAGACCATAGTCGTGGCTGATGTCAGTGTCAGATCAATGGCACCTGTGCTGGTGGCATGTAAAAAATAGCAACAATACTCTAGGAGTGGTTGACATTAGGAAGGGCATCCAGATGTAGAAATCTTGCCAATTCAGATTGGAACCTGGTGCAGCTCCCTGGCTTACCAGTTTTCAGTCGAACTGTCCATCCCATGCCAACATGGAAAACATACATTAAATGATGATGATGATACATACACACAGACACACACAAACACATATATATTTATATATCTACATGCATACTTACATACATATATATATATATATATATATAAATATATATATATATATATATATATATATATATATATATATATATATATATATATCAGAGGTGACTCCAGGCCATCAGTATCACTTGGGCTCCTCCCAGATTTCGTCACTCGGGCTCATCATGGATTTCGCATAAGACACTTACCTGCTCGAAGAATTTCATATTTTAACGCAATATTTTATTCTGTTACTCATTTCAGTCATTTGACTGCAATGATGCTGGAGCACCACCTTGAAGGGTTCTAATCAGACAGATTGATCCCAGGATAAATTGTTTAAGCTTAGTACTTATTCTATCAGTCCCTTTTACAGAGCCGCTAAGTTACAGGGATGTATATGTATATATGTATGTCTGTGTGTGAGTTTATGCGACATAATAAAACACAATGTAAGACAGGCCGTCATGTAAACAAAATAGTGTATATGTACAAATATATATATGTGAATGCAAGAGATACAGAGTATAGATAAGAGTCAGTAACACGGATAAGGAAATACCAGTTCTGTTAAGGTACACAGTAGTTAGAAAGTCTGTATATAAGAGGTTAAGGTTGAGGCAGAGCTAAGTCACTTGTCGTGCAGTTGAGGCTTCGATGCCGGGCCGGATTCTTGATACAGATGTTCTTCGCAGGTTGAGTTCTGGTTATTAATTTCGTGGTGAAGCGATTCACACAAACAGGGTTGAGAAGAGAAGCTGCGGTTGCTTGTGTACGTGGAGAAAATCGTGTTGACGTTGGGGACGAGGATTGTAGTAAACAGTTGAACGATGCTGTTGATGTCGTCGCTGGAACTGGCTGGTTGTGTTATGTGTGTGGTCTACGACCAGATCTTAGAAGATGTGAAGCCGCAACAAATTGGCACGGGTTAAAGCAGGCTATTTATAGGTACAAGGAGGCTCCAGAAAGCATCAGAAAAACACTCTCTCACGTGACCTTATTAGATGGCCAAGATTGGCCGGTTTGCATCCTGGCTCAAACAGACTGGAGACAATTGCCGCGAAAATAAAAGTCAGTCAGGTCGTGACACAGCAAGGCGGGAAAGAGTTGTTACCTGCTACATTCGCATTTGTAAATAAATAACCGTGAGAGAAGTGGTTTCACTACATATGTGTTTGTGTGTGTGTGTGTGTGTGTGTGCATGCGCATGAGTGTGTGTGTGTACTCACATGTGCGTGTGTGTGTACTCACATGTGCGTGTGTGTCTGTGCATGTTAAGAAGCTTGCTTCCCAACCACATGGTTCTGGGTTCAGTTCCACTACATGGTACCTTAAGCAAGTGTCTTCTACTACAGCCTCAGGTCAAACATTGCTTGACACCAATGTTAGTGTGTTTACACCTCCGTAACTTAACAGTTCAGCAAAAGAGACTAATAGAATAAGTACTAGGCTTACAAAGAATAGGTCCTGGGGTCAATTTGCTTGACTAATGGTGGTGCTCCAGCATGGCTGCAGTCATACAACTAAAACAAGTAAAATAATATATACGAGTGGCTGTGTGGTAAGTAGCTTGCTTACCAACCACATGATTCCGAGTTCAGTCCCACTGCATGGCACCTTGGGCAAGTGTCTTCTACTATAGCCTCGGGCCGCCGAAAGCCTTGTGAGTGGATTTGGTAGACAGAAACTGAAAGAAGCCCATCGTATATATGTATATGTATATATATATGTGTGTTTGTGTGTCTGTGTTTGTTCCCCCAACATCGCTTGACAACCGATGGTGGTGTGTCTACATCCCCGTAACTTAGCGGTTCAGCAAAAGAGACCGATAGAATAAGTACTAGGCTTACACAGAATAAGTCCTGGAGTCAATTTGCTCGACTAAAGGCGGTGCTCCAGTATGGCCGCAGTCAAATGACTGAAACAAGTAAAAGAGTAAAAAAAAAGAAAGTATATTATTATAACTGGAGTGAGTCATTCTCTTGTGTGTGCCTTATTACTTAACACACACACCAGTTCGAGTTTCACTCATTTAGTTATATTTTCTTTTCTAAAATTTTCATTGAATCTTGCAACCTTTCCAATTGTCATTGATGCTGTCCATTATCAGAGCTGCATTCTTCTTGTTTGTTTGTACACATGTATGTACATCAGTGTGCATGTTTATACACATATGTATGTATGTATGTATGTATGTATGCATGTATGTATGTGTGTATGTATGCATTATGTATGTATGTATGCATTATGTATGTATGTATGTATGTATGTATAAATTCTGCTTATTCATGTGTTTGTGCGTTCATGTTTATTTGTATGTGCATGTGTGTGTGTGTGTGTGTTTGTATGTATGTGTGTGTGTGTGTGTTTGCTTGTGTACTTCTGTCTCCTTGTTTGAGTGTGTCTATGTGTATGGGTTTGTGTGACTATGTACGTGTGTCTGTTATGTATGAATGTCTTCATATGTGTCTTTGTGTGTGTGTGAAGTCTGCATGTATGTATATGGTCATGTGTTCCAATCTTCATTTGTGTACGTATGTGTATGTGTGTGTGCTTGTCTGTCCGTATTGCCTATGTACCTATCTATTTATCTATCTGTTTACCTACAAATCCATTTACCTACACACACACACACATACACACACATATAATTCTACATAACAACCTATTAACAACACTACCTGTATATATATAAACCATGGGTATTGGGGTATGACTACCTTCTATGTATATTTCCTATTTAGTACTGGGGATGTTTCGTTTATGGGGACGTACTCCTGTGTTTGTCTGAGTATGGAGAGTTCTCCATACTCTGCCAACATACCAAAGACCAACGTGGAGGCACACAGGATCAACTTGACATCCGCATTTTATCCAAGCACCCGAAGGACCCAACACTCAGGCAAACACAGGAGTACGTCCGCATAAATGAAACATCCCCAGCAGTGGTGGACTGGGTCTAAAAGTATTGGTTGCCAGGAAACAAAAGGGGGCCCACCTGCAACTACAAGAGGGCCCAGCCACAACTATAGCGCTATCATTTATTTATTTTTTCTTTTGTTAAAAGTATTCTTTTCAATTGTCTACAAACACAGCCAGGCTAAAATAATTAATGCATTCTTCCAGGTGTGAATAAAAATTCTCAAACTCGAGGAGATGGACCCCTTAGATACTAACATGGGCCCCCATATATGGATTCTAATGGCACAGGGGCCCATTTGCCATTGGGCAAGCTGGCAACCTGGCCAGTTCACCACTGATCCCCAGTACTAAGTAGGAAATATACGTATACGTAGGTGGTCATACCCCAATACCCACAGTTTATATATACACAGAGTTGTTAGTAAGTGGATATGTAGACATGTGTGTGTGTGTGTGTGTGTGTGTGTGTGTGTGTGTGTGTGTGTGTGTGTGTGTGCGTGTGTGTGGAGAATGGCTCCCCCAGACACAATAAAATATGCTTCAGCACATGAATTCACATCAAGAATCTTGCAAATCAAATACAAAATACAAAATATATATGTATATATATATATATATATATATATATATATATATATATAAAATATACAAGAATAAGGGCAGGGAATCGTCAATTAATAATAGAATTAATAATTAACAATTTTGCCAAGTAGTTCAGTATGAAAAAACCTTTATCGGTAAAACCATTTATCATCATAAATATACAGGGATTAGCATTGAGTTGCTTCTCCAACATACTGAAAATTTAGAAATAGCAGTCAAAGAACTACTGATTCTAAACTACAAATTTTTCTCTAAACGGATGGCGATATTTATGGCACACATAGAACAAAAAACCGGAGGGAAAAGCGTAAACAAAACAAGTCTTTAGTTAATTGGATATATATATATATATATATGTATATATATATATATCATCATCATCACCATCAACATTTAATATGCCCGTTTTCCATGCCAGCATGTGTTGGATGGCTTGACAGGAACTAGCATTAGCCACAACTACAATTTGGCTTCAGAAGTCTTCTCAAGCACTGCATATTGCCAAAGGTCTTGGTCACTTATCACCTCTGTGAGGCCCAACATTCAATGGGTGTGTTTTATGTGCCGCCAACATGGGTGCCTGTTACATGACACCATTATCATTCACGACTATGGTTTCACTTGGTTTGACAAAGTCTTCACAAGCATAGCATATCGCCAAAGGTCTCAGTTACTTATCACCTCTTTGAGGCCCAACATTCAAAGATCATGTTTCACCACTTCATCCCATGTCTTTCTGGGTCTACCTCTTCCACAGGTTCCCTCCACAGTTGGAGATTGACACTTTTTTTCTCAGCTGTCTTCGTCCATATGCATCACATGACCATACCAGCTCAGTCATCTCTCTTGCACACTAAATTTGATGCCTCTTATCCACAGCTTTTCTCTCAAGACAGTTACACTCTGCCATACATGCACACTTACATTGCACATCCAGCAAAGCATACTAGCTTCATTTCTTTCAAGCTTACACATGTCCTCAGTGGTCACAGCCCGTGTTTCACTGCCATGTAGCATGGCTGTTCATACACAGGCATCATACAGTCTGCCTTTCACTCTGAGAGATAGGTCCTTTGTTACCAACAGAGATAGAAGTTCTTGTGTACATAGCTTACACCAGGTACACCTTATGGAGTTTCTACCTATACTTTTTCTACAGATCAAGCAGGGCCATCTACATGAGGGGATTTGTGATTTGTCTGCTCTCCTACTTAGTAAGACTTTGGTTTTTGCTAGATTAACTCTAAGGCCCTTTGATTCTAGACCTTGCTTCCACTCCTGTAATTTCTTCTCTAGTTCTGGTAGTGATTCAGCTATAAGAACAAGGTCATCAGCATAGATGAGCTCCTTGGGGAAGCCTGTCTTAAATTCCTCTGTTATTGCAAGGAGAATTATGATGAACAAGAGGGAGTTCGAGGACTGATCTTTGAACTCTTACTTATACCCTGAATTCATTGCTGTACTCATTGCCAACCCTCACCTTACTGACAGCATCTCTGTACATGGCTTGTACAGCTCTCACCAACCACTCATCAATGCCTAGTTTCTGAATTGGCCACTGGATAAGGCAGTGGGGGACCCTGTCAAAGACTTTCTCCATGTCAACAAAAGCTAAGTACAGAGGTTTATCTTTGGCTAGGTACTTCTCCTACAGCTGCCTTACCAGATATATAGCATCAGTGATGCTTCTCCCTGGCACATAACCGAACGGCATCTAATGTAGACTAACTCTCTTACTAACTAGTTGGGTTTGGACCCTCTCTGCAACTTTCAGCACCTGATCCAACAATTTGATACTACCATAGTTATTTCTACACACACACACACACACCACCACCACCACCATCATCATTTAATGTTCATTTTCTGTGATGGCATATACATGTGTGTATGTGTGTGTGTTACTGTCACTTTGTCTTAACATTATATGACAATTGTACATCAATGTCACCATTGTGCAAGCAGAGTCCTTGGTTTCCAATCTTCCATGAAAACATGTCTGGTTATGGGGAAATATAACCTTACTTGGAAACAAGTGAGGATTGGCAACAGGACAGGCATCCAACTAGAGAAGATCTGCCTCAACAAATTCTGTCTGACCCATGTAAATTTGGAAAAGTAGGCGTTAGAATGAATGAATGATGATGATGATGATGTTGTTGTCATGTACCCTAAGGTCATCTCTGATCAAACAGACCTTTAGGTCAAAGCATTCCTCCCATGTTCATTCCATCTATTTCATGTATGCAGAGAACTGAGATCCATATTAGCCAACATGTTTATTCCTAAGACGGTGGGGCTGTAAATTGAGTGTGATTTCTAGCAAGATGAGGAACCAGGTAGAAACTCCCACAAAATAGTGGTGGTGGTGTTGGTGACGGTGGTGTTGGTGATGGTGGTGTGGCTGTTGTTGCTGCAAATGTAATCTTTAATCACAAATTACATTATTTTTCATTGTAGGGTTACCAATTTTTTCATAAAAGAGAAGCAGGAAAATAAAAAGAAGAATAAAGAAGCTAATAATGAAAGAACGACTAATGTATAAGAATGATGAAGAGAACATCAAAGATAGAAAAGCAGAAAATGATACCAAAAAGCCAATCCACTTCACTACTTTCAATTTAATGACAGTCCACTTTATAGTACAAGATAAACAAAGTGATTCAAAACTCCCTTCAACATTAACCCTTTTGATAATAAACCACTTGAATCCACACTAAGTCCCATGGTACAAAAACTTTTTTTCTAAAATTATTTGAATTAAAACATTACACAAACATTTCATGTAAATTTTTATTGGAGACATCAGCTTAAAAATTTTAATTGTGACACAAGGCCAGCAATTTTGATGGGAGGAGGCAAATCAATTACATCTCCCTGGTACTTGATTAGGACTTCTTTTTTATTGACCACCAAAAGGATGGAAAGCAAAGTCAACCTTGACGGAATTTGAATTCAAAACATAAAACTGGAAGAAATGCCATTAAGTGCCTTGTCTAGCATGATAACAATCCTGCCAGCTCATCAATTAATTAACGCAAGCTTGATACTTCTTGCTTTCTTTCTTAACATCAGCTTCATAATGACACATAAAACACCTGAGGTGGACCTGGAGCATACATGGTATGTCAGTGATGAGCTCACAAACAGTAATAAATGGATTAAATGTTAGTTAATAATTTTAAATGAAGTGAAACAGAACTAGAGAGCGTGTTTATTGTTGGCATAATGATCCTCTCAAGACAACAATAGTAGAGACACTTATATCTTGTCATTTTTAAGACAAAGAACATTTTCCCATTTTATGATAACACTTTTCCAAGATTATATATATATATATATAATAATAATATAAGTAATATATAAATATATGCATATATCCATACATATATGTACATACCTACATCTATATGTATACATACATGCATATATGGGTATAGGACATGAAAAAAAACGTTAAACACAATGAGAAACAAAAACATAAAAACGAACATTTTTCCGAACAACGAAAAAAACAGAGAAATGAGACATGCAACATAAAGAGTATGCCCCTTCGTCAGTTGTCCCTGTTTCATCTACTCCGCGTTTTGAAGGCAAGGACAATACGCGACTTCGTTGAAACACTCCTTTCCGCAAAGCAAATTAAATAAAATTTGGGATTTTTTGCAGAGGGTGAAAGTGTAAACAAGAACAAGACAGTAAAAATAAACGGTGAGGGCTGTTGAGCCAAGACGATAGAAAAATTATTATGAATGCTAGGTAGACGAGCCATGAGAGGAGACAGGAAAAGGCACTTCTTTTCTTTAGGAAGGAAGTGGACAGAAAGACAGATCCCAGACATGCACAGGGAGACATAACAAATAATCAAAGGTTCAGGCTCAGCCAAAGTTTCCACATGTCATTCCTGTACCCAGCATGGTTTGATGAAGGCCATCATATATCCAGATAGGCTAACGTGCAGAATTTAAGCCATGGAGTAGCAATAATAAGTACAGAAAACATAATTATATTTTAAGCTTATAAAATGCATATTTCTGTAAACCAATTGTTATAATTACACAAGGCAGTTAGTCAGATTGCATAATAAAGCATTCTCAGTAAAAAAAAAACTCAAAGCTCAGTGAGATGCATGGTTTAATATATTCCAGTTTTGCAAATTACATTCAATATCATTGATATGGTAAAATAGAGTGTGAAGTAGTAGGATGATGTTAAAAGAAGACAGATAGATAGTTGATGAGAGAAGGGAGGTCGTCAGTCATGCCTCCCCTCCATACATATTCAGGCAGACACAAACACACACATATTTATGCAATAGTAACAGGAGGTGAAAAAAGAAGGAACCCCAAGGTGTCATAGGCTCAACAATAATAACATTGGCAACAACAAAATAGCCACTATTGTAAGAACAGTCAGTGGCATATATCAGAAAGAGAACTGAGACAATGGATCAGTTGCTATGATAGGTCAATGGTATACATTGTCTCATGTATATTTCATTTTCCTCCCTCCTCTCTATGCGTGTATGCACCTGGTTATGTATGGAGGGGAGAAATATCCACCACTACCTTCCTCTCATTGATTGCCTATCATCTTTCTTTTTTAAACACAATCCAACAACTTCACATACTGTCACCTCAATGATATTGAATGTAATTTACAAAGCTGGAATATATTAAAGCATGCATCCCACTGAGCTTTGTATTTTTCACTGAGAATTCTGATGAGGTGAATGATTTTCTTTGTATTACACAATCTGACCAATTGTTATGTAAAATGAAAAGCAGTTTACAGTTTGTATGCTTTATTAAAGCTTAAAATGCCAATTACATTTCCTATGTTTATTATTACTCTCTCTTGCTATCATCATCATCGTTTAACGTCCGCTTTCCATGCTAGCATGGGTTGGACGATTTGACTGAGGACTGGTGAAACCGGATGGCAACACCAGGCTCCAGTCTGATTTGGCAGAGTTTCTACAGCTGGATGCCCTTCCTAACGCCAACCACTCAGAGAGTGTAGTGGGTGCTTTTACGTGTCACCCGCACGAAAACGGCCACGCTCGAAATGGTGTCTTTTATGTGCCACCCGCACAAGCCAGTCCAGGGGCACTGGCAACGATCTCGCTCGAAAATCCTACAGGAGCCAGTTAGGCGGTACTGGCAACGGCCACGCTCAAAATGGTGCATCTCATGTGCCACCCGCACAAGAACCAGTCCAGGGGCACTGGCAACGATCTTACTTGGCTTGCCGGGTCTTCTCACGCACAGCACATTTCCAAAGGTCTCGGTCAGTAGTCATCGCCTCGGTGAGGCCCAATGTACGAAAGTCTTGCCTCACCACCTCAGCCCAGGTCTTCCTGGGCCTACCTCTTCCACGGGTTCCCTCAACTGTTAGGGTGTGGCACTTTTTCACGCAGCTATCCTCCTCCATTCTCACCACATGTCCATACCAGCACAATCGTCTCTCTTGCACGCCACAACTGATGCTTCTAATGTTCAGCTTTTCTCTCAAGATACTTACACTCTGACGGGTATTCACATTGACATTACACATCCAACGGAGCATACTGGCTTCATTCCTTGCGAGCTTACGTATGTCCTCAGCAGTTACAGCCCATGTTTCACTGCCATACACATTAAAGTATTCACAACCAAATGCCAAAGATAGAATTAAAAATATAACTTTCACAAAATAACAAAATGTAATGTTTATGCATCATTTAAATGCTAAAGAGACTTATGAATTACCTTGTATACATGGGACTCAACTATAAGACAATGACTTTATATGGGCATAAGGATACATATTTTTTAGGAAAGGAGACAAGAATTTCCCAGAACCTTACCAACAAACAGAACTATAACATATATGTACATTTGACATAGATTTAAAAGTTGTAGTATGGCAGTTTTTTTATAGACACACTGTTGCAGATTTTAAATGATTGGGAATGGGTTTTGTAATGTTTGTGCAGGTATGGCTGTCTGATTAAGAAGTTTGTTTCCCAATCATATGGTTTCAAGTTCAATCCCAACATGAACTATCTTGGACAAGTGTCATTTATTATAGCTTTGGGCCTTGTGAGTGAACTTGGTACATGGGAACTGAAAGAAGCTTACACAAGTGTGTGCTTGCATGTTTGTTTACATATATGCTTCTCCAAAAATTGCACAGCTACATCAGTGATTATTTGTTCTGTCAAGGGTTTGACTGCTGGCCTTACTTGAAATGCAGGTAAACAGCTAAGGGTTGGTGACAGGTAGAGCAAGGACTCAAATATATATTTCTTTAACCTCTGCTAGCAGGGAAAATAAATTGATGTAAAAACAAAGAAACTTGCCTTTTCCAAGGACAAATAAGCAACAAAAAAGAATGAAGTAAAGAGAACAGGTTACAACCAGAAATCATAACAAAACAAAATAATTTAAAATAATTCAGAAAATAGGGTATATTTTAATGACAATAGATTACAAGACAAAACATTCAAGTAATAAGATGTAACAGTATAAGATACCAATATACAAATAAAGCAAAATTAAAATAAAAAGGTGGGTGTGGGTACTGCTAAATTTCATTCAAGTTTGCACAGTTAAAATCTAAGGGAAACCATACCTCTTTTTACAAGTTTTTAACTTTTTTAAATAAGCTACACATAAAAATAACATTTTTTTTTTATTTTTTAGTAATAAATTTTCTTGAAAATTTGAGCAAAATACATCAAAATGTTTTAGAGGAACACTTTGTTAAAGACAGGAATTTTATCCTATTGTTTTCACTTTTATATATCAGAATTGTTTTTAGTAATTTCAAAGGAACGTTATTATAAAAATAAATAAAACATTCAAAAATGTTTTTTTCCGTTTTCAATTTTAATTTGAAATTAAGTTTTAGAAACAAATAGCAGTGATAACTACATACATACGTATGCATGTATTTGTTTCATGTGTGTGCTTGTGTGGTACACACATACACATAAAGTGTTTAACTTATAGAGTCTTGTAAGATAAGCAAGATTACATGTCTGACCAGGGTTTCATTCAATCAATTTTCTGGCAAACACTACACATCTGTGGATTTCTTTAACAAAATTCTTTTCAATCCACTAATGCATACAATCAACCAAAAACGTTAATTAAATGATATTTTACTATGCATGCATGCATGCACAGACGTATATATGTATGCATGCATGCATGTATAAGGAACACCATTACAGTATGAAGGACACATATTAGAAATTCAAAATCACATAAAAACTGTTAACCCCCACAGACATATATTAATTGGTGTCAAAATTTTCATCAAGCCAAATGCAATCTGGGACACTCATGATCCCGCTGCAGTTAGTGTCAGGAAAATTTTAACACAAAATAATAAATGTTTAAATGAAGTTAGCATTTTTTGCATGTTTTGCAAAAGCTAAAATGTATCTTTTACATTGCAATTGCTTTATTTTTAAAACAGTCTCAGATCACTAGCCTGGTAAGTATATCTCCAAAACATATATAAGCACATACAATTTAGAGAGGGAGGGAGGGGAAGTAATTGTGTGTGTGTGTGCGTGCGTGCGCGCAATGCATAATAATGTAATTCAGAGTTTGATGTGTACACAGTTTCATTTGAATTCCAATATTTGTTTGTAATAGGAGGGCCAAAACATGAATTTAATAGTATAGGGGAAATAAGCACGTTGCATTTCTTTTAACATGGAGATCAGCTTTAAAAATACGAAATACTCTGAAGATCTTCTGGCACAATCTGCAAATAAATAAAATAAATAAATAAAAAAAAATTGAGGGGCATTGAATTGTAACAAGGTGAAATTGAAAATGTATTAGTTAAAAACAAAAAGAACAGCAGTAAAAAAATATGGTTAGGAAGCATTGTTCTACATGGTTTAATTCAACAAACTGTAAAATAAAGACTAGTCCCACTGCATCATTTAATGGTCAGCATAGACATATCTGTGTGATTAAGAAGCTCACTCGGCAACCACGTTTCAGGTTCAACTTGGGCAAGTGTCTTCTACTATAACCCAAGGCCGATCAGTATCTTGTGAGTGAAATTTGGTAGACAGAAATTGTCCAGAAACTCATCGCGCGCGCGTGCGTGTGTGTGTGTCTTTGTTGTCTCAGTTTCACAACCAGTGTTGATTTGTTTACGTCCTTGCAACTTAGTAGTTCAGCAAAAGAAACTGACAAAAGTACTTAAAAGTACAAATGGACTTTAAAAAATTACTAATGAGGTCAATTTGTTTAACTAAATCCTAGCATGGCCAGAATGTTCTCTTCTCAACCAGTTGCTTTCGGGTTCAATCCTACTATACAAGTGCCTTCTAAGGTCCAGTCTGACGAAAGCTTTGAGTGTATTTGGTAGACAGAAACTGAAAGAAGCCCATTGTGTGTGTGTGTGTGATTGTATTTCTTTGTCTTGAAATTACATGATAGTTGTAAACAAATAACAACCATGTAAGCTGTTTCCAAAATTCTGTGGAAACATGTCTGGCTATGGAGAAATATTATCTTGCTTGGAAACAGGTGTGGGTTGGTGACAATGATGGGCAACCAGCCATAGAAGATCTGCCTGAATGAATTTTGTCTGACTCAAGCAGGTATAGAAAAGTAGATGTTAAAACAAAGGTGATGATGATGAAACCAGTCAGAGGAGAGGTGAAGGCAATTCCCACAACCGTGCAGGCTCTCCCAGCAAACCATATTCAGCATGAACAGGTGCAGTGAAAGCATGGTTGGAGGAACGAATGCCAAAGGGTCTCAGTCCTGGAAAGGAAGGACTTGGTAAAAAAGAGGTGTGTCCCCATATATGAAAAAATTCCTAACAAGTTGAAAATAAATTGCACAATTACCCAAAAAGCAGATCTCAACGAACAGGAGATTGTCATTAAGAGTGTCTCTTCTTTAATATCTTCAGAACCTTCTTTGGCGGAACCCATATGGTGTATATGGAGACTGATAAGCATCATAATGCGGTTGGTAACCAGGATATTGATTATATCTATTACCAGAATATGTATTTTCTTGCTCACTCTCACTTCTTTGATCTGCAACAAAAGAAAATAATGTGAAGTGTTTACTAAATTAACACAATATTAACACCATAACATAGTAAAAGATTCACTAACATTCTCATACAACAATATAACACTAAGAAGTATTAACTTTCATTCTTATACTGCCTCATATTTCAGGTGTTGGATTTATAGCTGTAAGATTGTGGGTTTGGGAGCGAGAGGACCACTAACTTGATTAGCATTATAATCAACCAACCAACATTTATATTGGCTACCCATGCTGGTATCACATAAAAAGCACCTGTACTAACGTCATATAAGAAGCACCCAAGTTGATGCCAGATAAAAAGCAGGCAGTACATTCTATAAAGTAGTTGAGGTTAAGAAGGGTATCCAGCCATAGAAACCATACCATACCGTAACAGATGACGGGAGCCAGGTGCAGCCCCACCAGCTTACCAGCTCCTGTCAAACAATCCAATCCATACCAGAATGGAAAACAGACATATGATGATGATGATGGTGATGTTCTTTTCATAACCTATCTCTCTTTACTATTCAGTCAACATCAATTTTATTTCTGTCCTTGTTTATCTATCATATCCTCTCACTTATATCCCAGCTGACATCGCAAAATGGACAATATGGTCAGACGGTGTCAAAATTATGACATTTGGTTGACAACTGATGAAGGGTAGCGCTTGTCTGTATCTGTTGTTTTTCTGCATTTTTGTTTTCCCTGAAAATTTGTCTGAGTGACTTTTTACATTATGCATATATGTAAAGAGCACACCTCTTGATGCCAGTCGGATAAAGTGCAACTCCAATATAATCAACTGCAAATATTGTATAACTTTTCACATGAAATCATGCAATAGCATAGAAACAGAGTAGTACCAAAATAATAATGAGCTAAACTCATTCTTTGTCTTCACTGGATGATTAAATACACACCCACACATGCATATACATCACAGGTGCATTTGCACAGCACCTGTAAAGGGACAAGTCCATATGTATGAATGGCAGCAATTTTACTTGAGAAGACACACCAAGTCATGTAAAATCTCTGTAATCCATACATAGTGGCTTGTTCTTTTACAGGTGCCAGTACCACATAAAAATGCATTTGTGCCAGTACTGTATAAGTACACCCATGCCAGTGGCACATAAAAAGCACCCAGCACACTCTGTGAAGTGCTTGGTGTTACGAAGGGCATCCAGCCATAGAAATCATGCCACAAAACACAATAGAAATCTGAGCAACTCCCAGCTGGCCAGCTCCTATCAAACTGTCCAACCCATGCCAACATGGAAAACGATGATATATATATATCATCATCGTTTAACGTCCGCTTTCCATGCTAGCATGGGTTTCTACAGCTGGATGCCCTTCCTAACGCCAACCACTCAGAGAGTGTAGTGGGTGCTTTTACGTGTCACCCGCACGAAGGCCAGTCAGGCGATACTGGCAACGGCCACGCTCGAAATGGTGTCTTTTATGTGCCACCCGCACAAGCCAGTCCAGGGGCACTGGCAACGATCTCGTTCGAAAACCCTACAAAGGCCAGTCAGGCGGTACTGGCAACGGTCATGCTCAAAATGGTACATCTTATGTACCACCCGCACAAGAGCCAGTCCAGAGGCACTGGCAACGATCTCACTTGGCTTGCCGGGTCTTCTCACGCACAGCACATTTCCAAAGGTCTCGGTCAGTAGTCATCGCCTCGGTGAGGCCCAATGTTCGAAGGTCTTGCCTCACCACCTCAGCCCAGGTCTACCTGGGCCTACCTCTTCCACGGGTTCCCTCAACTGTTAGGGTGTGGCACTTTTTCACGCAGCTGTCCTCATTCATTCTCACCACATGTCCATACCAGCACAATCGTCTCTCTTGCATACCACAACTGATGCTCCTTATGTTCAGCTTTTCTCTCAAGATACTTACACTCTGACGGGTATGCACACTGACATTACACATCCATACTGGCTTCATTCCTTGCGAGCTTACGCATGTCCTCAGCAGTCACAGCCCATGTTTCACTGCCATGTAGCATGGCTGTTCGTACACATGCGTCATACAGTCTGCCTTTTACTCTGAGTGAGAGTCCCTTTGTCGCCAGCAGATGTAAGAGCTCTCTAAACTTTGCCCAGGCTATTCTTATTCTAGCAGTTACACTTTCAGCGTACCCACCCCCACTACTAACTTGGTCACCCAGATAGCGGAAGCTATCGACTACCTCTAGTTTTTCTCCCTGGAATGAGATAGAAGTTGTTTCCTGTTTGTTTACAGTGTTTATTGCACCTGAACATCTGCCACATACAAAAACTAACTTCGTAGTTAATCTGCCTTTGATATTGCTGCACCTCTTATGTGTCCATAGCTTGCACCGGGTACATCTTATAGAGTTACTACCTACTCCTTTTCTACATACTGAGCAGGGCCATCTACCTGAAGGGGTTTGTGTTTTATCTACTTTCCTACTTATTAGGATTTGGGTTTTTGCTAGGTTGACTCTAAGGCCCTTCGATTCTAGTCCTTGCTTCCACACCTGAAACTTCTCCTCTAGTTCTGATAGTGACTCCGCAATTAGGGCAAGGTCATCAGCATAGAGGAGCTCCCAGGGGCAACCTGTCTTGAATTCCTCTGTGATCGCCTGGAGGACTATGATAAATAGGAGGGGGCTGAGGATGGAACCTTGGTGGACCCCTACCTCTACCCGGAATTCATTACTGTACTCATTTCCAACCCTCACCTTACTGGCAGCATCTCTGTACATGGCTCGCACAGCTCTCACTAACCATTCTTCTATCCCAAGTTTCCTCATTGACCACCAGATAAGGGATCGGGGGACCCTGTCAAAGGCTTTCTCCATGTCAACGAAGGCCAGGTACAGAGGTTTATCCTTGGCTAGGTATTTCTCCTGCAGCTGTCTCACTAGAAATATGGCATCAGTGGTGCTTTTACCTGGCACGAACCCAAACTGCATCTCATCTAAATTGATTCGCTCCCTAATTAGTTGGGCTATGACCCTCTCCGTAACTTTCATAACCTGATCTAACAGCTTGATGCCTCTGTAATTATTAGTATCTAAAGCGTCACCTTTACCTTTGTAGCAGTTGACTATGGTGCTGCTACACCAGTCATTGGGTATGACTCCTTCGTGTATCACCTGGTTCGTAATACGGGTGACTAGGCTGTAGCCAACACTGCCAGATATATATATATATATAACGTGAGAGAGTTAGGGGTTGGGGGTTCAACCCACTAAGGGATAGTATCTATCCAGTATACTGCTGGGAGGGTACCCAATTATTGCTACACTAGTGCTATCCTAGGTGCAATCAATGGGAGCGGGTAAAAGTGGAAGTTTTACCCAAAATTTGTGTAACAATTAGAAAGCGTCACCTTTACCTTTGTAGCAGTTGACTATGGTGCTGCTACACCAGTCATTGGGTATGACTCCTTCGTGTATCACCTGGTTCGTAATACGGGTGACTAGGCTGTAGCCAACACTGCCATATATTTTGAGCATCTCTGCAGTGATTCCTGATGGGCTGGGGGCTTTCCCTGTCTTCATACACTTAATTGCTTTATCTACCCTGGTACTGTCAACTCGAATAGCTGGTCCCTCTGTTGGGTCGACATACAGCAGGCTCTCTTTCTCCCACACACACACACCCACACAAACATACATGCACACACACACACTGACACATACAAAAACCAACAGTCAGACACACACATGTTCTCTGCACTGTACAATTATGAAATATACTTTACCCGGTGGGAATATTCTGCTGAAAATATCTTTCAAAGGAGTTTTACAGTATATCAAACCAACAATGATTCCAGATATATGACCTGAAAGTTAAACAGAAATTAAATCAATCAAATATTTAGAAACAATAAATACATTTGTTATAAACACTTTCCCCCCAAGTACCATCTTAAGACACAGGCACAACAGCTTGTTTCCAGTTTTCTGTGGAAACATGTCCAGCCATGGAGAAATACTATTAATCAGGCGAGGGTTGAGGACAGTAAGGCTGGCCAGTTATAGAAAATCTATCTCAATGAATTGTGTCTGATCCATGCAAGCATGGAAAAGTGGATGTTAAGCCAATGATGAATTAATTGATGAATTGAGAAAATGCATACAATTACAGATAGTTACCTAAGAATGAGGCTTGTGGAACTATGAGCTGAATCATAACAACTTCTAACCAATGTATGTACTTATATGGGATTAAAAAGCCTCCATAAGCATGCTGTTCTTGTGGATTCATGTAATTAAGGACGACTTTAATGGCAAATATCACAGCTGTAAAGATAAAAAAAGAACATACATTTATTGTAAATAATTTATCTTTTTAATCTATTAGATATGAAAGAGATTTTTCTAATCAACTTAACTGTCATAAAAACAATCATCATAAGACATGCTAATTGTCTCTAAGGCACAAGGCCAGCAATTCAGAGGGGAGTGGGTGTTAGTGAATAGCGTGAATCTCAGAACTTGACTGCTACTTAATTTTATCGACTCCAAAAGCATGGAAGATAACCATGGCAGGATATGATAAAGAAATGCCACAAAGCAATTTTTTGGGGTGCTCTAGCAATTCTAATTCACTTTAAAACAAACAAAATCACCACCATCACCACAACAACAACATATAATAATGCCCTGATGCACTACCAGACAGTGGCTCTCATGGTTCTAATCGTAACTGATTGGAAGTGCTATCATGTACATTGTTTTGTTTTGGGTATAAAAGATAGGCTACAGTAAATATTCTGTTCAATACCACGGATATGCTTGTCAGTTGTTTGACCATAACCAGTCAAGCATGTCCCTTAGTGGCTGAAGATATGTGCATCTCTGATCACAAGCAGAAGTAGTGTGGGAGCACCATAGTCATGTGTTGAGAGGAATTCTTTGGGGTTTGAATAATTCACCCATGGAAACATGGGTGTTTCATTCAACATACTTAACCCTTATTCAGGGACCTTTTGAGCGGAATGGCTACTCAACCTGATTAAAATTCTAACTGGGTCCCACCTGCAAAGTCATATGCTGTTTATCTTGATAGATCACCATATTGCGCACATATGGTTGTGATGCATGTGCCTAGTGTACCCTTATCAGATGGGTAGTCATGATGGGTATACTGGGCTTCGTATAGTTTACCCCAGTGTCACTTTGATGGCATGCACTGCTCTCTCATTCAATAATAATAATTTAAGATTTTATGTTTTAGCAGAGAGCCGGTTATCACATGGGGAGAGGTAAGTCTGTTATATAGACACCGATGCTCCAAAAGACTGAAAGAACAAGTTGATCTTAGCAGTATTTAAGTTAGAATGGAAAGAAATAACACACGGTAATAACAACTCTTTGTTATAGGGACAAGGTTTGATATTTTGGCAGAGGAGACAAATCAATTAAACTGACCCCACCTAGTGGTCAACTGGTACTTATTGTATTGACCCTGAAAAGATGAAATGGGAAGTCAACCTTGGTGGCTATGAACTCTGAGCATAAAAACAGACAAAATGCATTTTCCAGGCATGCTGACGATTCTGCCAGTTTGCTACCTGAAATAATAATGATATAAACGGTTTCAAATTTTGGCACAAAACCAGCAATTTCGGGGGAGGGGCTAAGGTGATTACATCAACCCCAGTCTCAGCTGGTACTTATTTTTATCAACCCTGGTGTGCTAACAATTCTGCCAGTTTGCTGCCTTAATAATAATACTAATAGTAATAATAACCCTTTCTTTTTCTAGGCACAAGGCATGAAATTTTGTAAGAGGGGTTAGTTGATTGCATTGATCCCAGTACTTGATTGGTACATGTTTCATCAACCTCGAATGATGAAAGGCTAAGTCCACCTAATAGTCAAACAAATAAGTAATAAATAAAAGGTAAATAATCTGATGGCAGAGTTTAAGTCATGATAATATATTATCTGATTTTCATCACAGATATAATAATAAACCAGGAGAAATTTCAAGAGAAAACAAATGGCAATACATGACTTCCAATATTTCACCATACTAAAGCAGTTCAAACGAGGTAACTCCAATTTATTGCACACAACAAGTTTCATCACACATATGGAAAAATTTGAAGCAGAATTAAGTTAGAAGTATTTTAGCCAACTATCAAAAAACAAAGATACTTGCCTTTTTTTTTATTTTCTTGTTGGTGTTATGTTGAGCCCTTGGCAAAAATACTTACCTCTAAGGTCCATCTTTCTCTAAACAGGTACCATGAAGAGACATAAGTTCTTCCCAAGGAGGGTGACATGACCATACTCGCATGACCATCACTCCTGCACATTTCACAGTCTTGAATACTCACCACACACACACACACTCTGCTCACTTGTGGTCAGCCTTCCATAAAGGTTAACAAGACATCCATATTATCAACATTCATCCCATTTTCCTCCAGCCTTTCCCTCCTACATCTAATACCTATATCTTGCTAACTTGTAGTATTATATATATTCAGATGTGCAGATGTAAAGAAATACATAGATACACACATGTACATGCATATACACACACAATATGTGTGTGTGTGTGTGTATTCACATACTCCTAACATAAATCTGGCGTCCCTCCCCCACTTTTTGGTTTGTAGTCTTGCAAACTGTATGATGATTTCATTGGTGTTGATGACATGAAACAAGCACCACTATACACTATAATGTGGCTGACATTAGGAAGAGCCTTCAGCTGTAGAAACCATGCTGAAATAGACATCAGGGCAGGATGCAGTCTCATCGAATCTTGTCAAACTGTCCAACCTTTGTTACTATGGAACATAGATGTTAAATGATGATGATACATATTTCAGTTTCCATTGACCAAATCTGTTCGCATGACTTTGGTCAACCTGGGGCTATACTAGAAAACACCTTCCCAAGATACTATGCAGAGCAGCAAATGCATGTGAATGTGTGTACATATATCTTACATGAGCATATATTGACCAGCTCACTACAAACTTGTAACAAGAACTATTTACAAATTTAGAGATAAAACAGACAAAAATTTATATAAGTTTCTGCCTATTTACTTCCTACATGTAGAACAAAGACAGATTATTCTAAAACCTTATATTCTGTTATGAGTAAGCATTTTGGCATTTGAATGCTAATTTCAGGTGTTTGAACTCTAAGCCATGCTTCCATGCTTTGGAACTTTCTCTGCAACTCTTTAAAATATTTTGCAATCTGAAAAAAGTCCTTAGCATATCAAAGTTTTAAAGACAACCAAATCTTGAACTTCTTTATCCTGCAGAACTATAATGAATAGAAGTGAGTAAAACACCAATGTCTAGTGAACAGCTAGGTGATCACTAAATTTGTCTATGAAGTTGCTACCAAAGGTAACTACCTCACAACTTCCTCCTAGTAGACTACAAAGTGTGGGATACTGATAAAGGTCTTCCACAAATCAACAAATTCAAATTGGAGCTAATTATTCTTAACTAAGAACATTTCGCACAGTTGTTTCACTAGAAATATGGCACCTGTTGTTCCCCAAACCAGTGTAAACCCAAACCTAACTTTATTAAAAAATCTCTCCTTGTAGTATATAACAATTATTTGAGATAGCACTACATATTAAGTGAGCCACTGGCATTCAACCTGTTTAGTCTGATACTTTCAGCATCTCAGAAAACAACCCTTATTGATCAATACCTCCCACTGCTTTTGTCGTCTTCATAATCTTATTAACCATCCTAACACCTCATTAATTCAACTTAAGGCAGCACTCGCTATTCCACTCATAATTCTTATTCAAAACTTTTCCATAGCAGTATTTCTGTCTCTTTATTTTCCCAATCACAGAAGGCGACAAACCACTGTATCATTGCAGATACATTTCTCTCAATAGTAATTTCGATACTTACAAGCACACTGCCTTGCAATTTCAGAATATCTCACACCTCCACTTAGAATCCAATATGCAGAACAATAAGAATATCTCTTACTATTAGCATTTCTTCTGGACTAAGATATATGTGTATGTGTGTATTTTATTCAGTGCACATCTATATAGGACTGTGTGCTTAAATGCATTCAATAGTAACTCACCTGAGAATCCAACAGCACAAGTCAGTTCATAGGAAGTATCATTAGTTAACATCATCATTAAAATATTTAGTGCAATAAGAACAACACCTGAAGCTACAGTACAAAATACCAATAAAAATCCAAAGTGTTGTGATGATAGCCTTTTTTCTAGGCGGATACCTTTCGAAAGGAAAGAAACCATGTTATAATAAAGATGTAGATCATCGAGATGGAAAAATGCTCCATAGATTAATCGTTTCCATTGCAAATGAGTCCATACATGAAACACACTGATGCAAGCAGTTTCTACTGATGGGAAAATTGACACGGGCATAAAGAAGTTCTCAAAGTGAACAGCTACATTCACTAAGGTGACAAATAATGTAACTGGTGGGATTACAGAAAAGCCACCAAGATACATTAGATGATTAAGTAACTGTAATAAAATGAAGAAGGAGCCTCTGCCTCTTCTATCCATCGTTGAAAGGTCAGATCATCCAAACACAAACTAGAAATAAAAAAGAAAACAATCAATTAGAATAATAATAATAATAATAATCCTTTCTACTATAGGCACAAGGCTTGAAGTATGGGGGAGGAGACTAGTCAATTACATCAACCACTGTGCGTAACTGGTACTTAATTTATCAACCCCAAAAGGATGAAAAGTGAAGTCAACCTTGGCAGAATTTGAACTCAGAACATACCGCTAAGCATTTCATCTAGCGTGCTAACGATTCTGCTAGCTTGCTGCCTTAATAATAATAATAATGGTGGCAAATTTTGCTACAAGGGTAGCAAATTTGGGGGAAGGGATGAATCGATTGTATCGACCTCAGTGTTCAACTGGTACTTATTTTATTGACCCCGAAAGGATGAAAACAAAGCCGACCTCAAACACAGAATGTAGCAATGGGTAAAATACTACTAAGCATTTAATCTAATGTGCTAATGATTCTGCCAGCTCACCATCTTAATAATAATAATAATAATAATAATAATAATAATAATAATAGGGCTACAGCAAATATTCTGCTCAATGCCACAGTTTTGCTTGTCAGTTGTTTGACCATAACTAGTTGAGCATGTCCCTTGGTGGCTGACGATATGTGCATCTCTGATCACAAGCACAAGTAGTTGGGGAGCATCATAGGCATGTGTCAAGAGGAGTTCTTTGGGGTTTGAATAATTCATGTTTGGGAACATGGGCGTTTTGTTCAACATCCTTAAACAAGTCTTATTCAGGGACCTTTTGAGCAGGATGGACTACTCAACCTGAGGAAAATTCTAACTGGGCCCCGCCTGTAAGGTTTATTTTGATATGAGGTCAGTTATATTTTGATATGAGGTCACTGTTTATTTTGATATGAGGTCACCAAGTCACGCATATATGGTTGTGATGCATGTGCTTGGTATACCCCTTATCAAACAGGTAGTCATGATGGCTATATTGGGCTTTGTATATTTGTACCCCAACATCACTTTGATTGCATGCATTGCTTTCTCACTCAATAATAATGTTTCCAATTTTGAGACAAGACCAGTAATTTTAGGGGTATGAGGTTCGTCAGTTACATCAACCCCAGTACTTGACTGGTACTTTATTTTTATCAACCCCAAAAGAATGAAACCAGAAGAAATACCACTATGCATTTTGCATGTAAAAGCACCCATTATACTCTCAGAGTGGTTGGTATTAGGAAGGGCATCCAGCCATAGAAACCATGCCAAATCAGACTGGTGTCTGGTGCAGCCTTACAGCTTGTCAACCCTGTACAAACCATCAAACCCATGCCAGCATGGACAACAGACTTTAAATACATCCCCTAGATAGCAAACACTATTGACTACTTCTAATGAGCCGTCTGGGCATCTAAGGGAATTTTATTTCTAGTGTGCTCTAGGTATGTGCTGCTCCAGTGCATCTGTTGTATATGAAGCATACTTTCTTAGTTAATCTGCCAATAATTCTACTACACCTCATGTATCCATAGCTTACACTGAGTTGGATACAGCATATAAATTTTATAGTTACTCCTTTTTTGCATATCAATCAAGATAATTCCCTGAAGATACCAGGGTTCTGCCTTCTTTCTAACTTAATAAAAACTTTAGACTTTGTTAAATTTACCTTGAGACCCCTTGATACTAGAGTTAGCTTCCATGTCTGGAATTTATTCTCTAATTCTCCCAGAGATTCAGCTATGAGAACAATATGATCAGCATATGAGAGTTACCATGGGCATCCACTCTCAAATTTCTTAGCGAAACCACATTTTGGTTCATTGACTGACGAGGAAAACTCAGCTGCGAATATTCCGTGTATCGTGTCTTTGTCTATATTCCCCTGCTCAATCCTTGATATATCCATGTAACGCAACGCACGCCGTTTGTTTGCTTTTACATATACATATATATATATATATATATATATATATATACACACACACACATACACCGCTTATTTGGCGGCACACACAGTTGTTCAGCGCATGTTCCTGTTAGAAATGCGTATAAACAGATTCTTAGCTAGAAGTTGAGTCCAGTCAACAATATGGTACGTAACCCTGTTTACCAAACAACTGACAAACACTACCACATATCATCTTCACTCTTACATCTACTTTCATACAAACATATCCATATACAGAAGTATGAATTCCAGGATTCGAAACTCCGATAAAAATCAAATATCTATATTTTCCACTATACCCCGGTCGTGTTTTCCGTGGAGGAAATTCGTCTTAGACACCGGTCTCCAAAAAGACAGATTGCTTGTTTATTTTAGTCGAGCAATATATTAAAAATAAAAAATGTCAAACAAAGAAAAGAAACAAATTACTGATTTATGTTCTTTAAATGAAAGTACTACCATGCTTCTTTCTGTCGGACGAATTTCAAGAAGTTAACTTATAAAAATAAAATAATTTATAAACATTTTTGTAATAAAATAATATTACAGGAATAATATAGACTTAGAATAAAAAGAGATTATTTAAAAACTGAAACAAAAAAGGTGAGAAGTATCGGATCATAAAGTATAAATAAAACAATTTTACAAATAAGGCTTGCAGGTAGAAGTTGTATTTATAGACTCAGAGAATAATTAGCTCTGAAGAAGTTGTCGAATATGTAATGTAAACGGTCCCCCGTACAAAACAAACCGGACCATATAAAGACACCATATTCACCCAGTTTAGAAATAAACCATCATTTTATATAAGTGACTTGTAAAATTAAACTGCGTTAATCACCATTTATGGTAGATCTTAGGCATAAAAGAGAACAGCTTGGAATTTATGTAG
The DNA here is from genome assembly GCF_046866305.1 of Octopus bimaculoides. Taxonomy (NCBI): domain Eukaryota; kingdom Metazoa; phylum Mollusca; class Cephalopoda; order Octopoda; family Octopodidae; genus Octopus; species Octopus bimaculoides. Next base: position 134,795,080 of record NC_142929.1, read on the forward strand.
GCATACGGTGATTCCACACGTACGTAGTGTAAGTAATACTTGATGAGTTAATGAAGGAGACTATGATCACTGAGGCTAATTAAACTAAATTAGCTGGCATTTTATAATAATATTTTATAAAGAATAAGACATCGTTTTGTCGTTCCTATGTTAGACTCTATTTGTACGGGTAGAGGTTGTTTATGTACATATTTGACAACTTCATAATGATTGCTGGTTTCTTAAATAGTAATATGAGTAAATTGCATATTTACGAAATATCGGGAAACTTGTATAGGTAATATGCCTGTTGGTTCGAAGGCCAAATGATGTTAGTTCGATGGCCAAATGATCGATTAAACAAACACTTCCGAAATAATTTCTCAAATCATGGCAACTATTAAAGGGGAGATAACTGGCAATTGTTTGTTTCATTATTTACAGAAGAGTGGGCAGGGTGACCCACACTGTGATTACTGTTTAGCTCTCGTTTACCATGGTACGGCAGATTTTATCCGATTAATGGCATATTATATCCTGTATGTCCTTTATATATAGCTAGTAGTCAACAGTTTAAGAGGGATTTTAGCTGCTATTTCCATTATTAAACCGTGAAAGCCATTTACTAAGTTCAATATTCTGACCACATCGTTTGAGCAGAACCTAATGTGCAGCTTTCTACAACAACAACATAGTTGTACTTTCTTCCTTTCTCGTACTAGTCACGGAAGCCCTATGAATGATCTTTTGTTTCATGTACAAATAACAGACAACAAAATGAAAGGAAACTGTTGTCTAGCTATTACGCCATAAAACACAGTTTCGTAGGAAGATCGCCCTTACCATATTTCTGGAAATCACGTCGAGTAAACTCTTGTAAGCTGGGAAGCAAGTATCTGAAGTCTCTGTGCATGACACGATCTTTGCTTTTGATGAAATGCCATGTCCCTTCTATTGTGTTTGGATGTAATATTGCATAGTTGGGAATCTATGAAATAAAGACTAGTGTACCGTGCAATGGTTTCTCAGTTGTTTTCCTTTGATGTTGTTGTCTTCAACTGTATGGACGTAATACGAAAGGTCACCGACTTTCTACAAGATCATAACCATTGCCCTTCTACTTCTGACTAAGCCGCAATCTATAATCGAAGGACAACGTAGAAGCTCCGTCGTTCGCTCGTTGTTAGAGTTTAGCCCCAGTTTACGAGGATTGAATAGACCTATGCTCAGAGACTTTCCCATTGTGACTATTCTGTCTTTTATTCAGATTTCAGTTAGAACTACCGTATTTCATGTGTTCTTTTTTAAAACAATAGAGTGATTAGCGGAGGATATGGTTGCTATTGATAGCAGGACGAACGATTTCGTAGTGTTTCTCTTTTAAGCTTCACCAAAGTACGTTGTTGTTCGTCCGGCCCCATATTATCTCTAATCAGTAAGTCATATGGCATATAGGTTGTTCACCGAAAGACATGGTGCGAACCACGGATCTGATTTCATAGTTAAACATGACTCTGTCTCGCTAAAGACCAAACAACACACCTACCTGCAGTGGTGAATCATATGGGGAGCAGTATGACAACTCAGACATGTTACACTGTCTACCTTTGTCTGTACACCCATAGAATTCGAGTGATCACAGTAAAGGCGGACAAGATCAGGGCACGACAGTCGATGCTCCTCTGCAGTTATTATTGACGCTCTGCATTTCAGCAGATTATATGTGTTTTTAACTTTACAGACATTCTTGTGTATATGTGTTTGAGTTTGTTTGGGGGTTTTTTTTTCTGTTTCTCTGGGTTATGTAAGAGAAATAGTGTTCCCTTAGGGCACTATTGTAGTTGTGGTCTGAGATACAGTGGTGAAACTGGAGTGTGTGCGGTCCAGGCAACCCTTAGGTCTCTCCACCTCGAAGATTTACAGATTTATACAGCGAACCCCAATAGTACCACCCGAGGCAGACCGCTCTTCACCTACTCCCAGCTATGCTAGAGCCGGGATGTTCTATATGTGTTTAGGTATTAAACGTGATTTTGTCTTGTAGCAGTGGTGACAGTGAAGGCGAAATTTTCTCCGAAACAAACTCTTCCCCAAACATATTTAGTTGGTCTCTCGGTTTATATATTTCAATCGTTAGAACCTGAGCGGAAATGCCATGAGACCAGTATACGCCGAGGAGCAAAGGCAATTGTAGTGTCAATGATAAGTACAGAGTAAGAAAACATGTTTGTGGGCCAGAAGTTGAGGTGTATTAACGAGCTACTTCGTGTCTATCAGTCGTATAGCCGGATATTTGAGAAGGGATAAACTGATACCATTAACCTCAATATTCGTCTGGTATTTTATTTATCTTCACCGAAAGGAATGACTGTTGAAGTCGACCACTGCAGAACACGAATTCAGAACGTAGAGTCGAAACAAACACCGCTAAGCATTTTATCCAATGCTCTAACTAAAGATTCTGCCAATACATTAAATGCTTTTAATATTGGTTTCAAATTTTAGCACAAGACCAGCAATTTCGGTGGACGGGGGTAAGTTTATTACATCGACTCTAGTATTCAAGTACTTATTTTATCGACTTCGAAGGGCTGAAAGGCAAAGTCAACTTTGGTGGAATTAGAACTTACAAAAAAGGTAGACGAAATGCCACAAAGCAGGCGCGCTAACGATTCTGCCAGCTCGCCGCTTTGACTATTTTCATCGTAGGAGTTACTTCCCTTAGACCATGCTCATTCTATTTGACGACCGAAATCGTTTTAGTTTATTTTATCTTTGTTAGGCAGAAGACTGCGGCCATGCTGGGGTACTGCCCAGAAGAATTTAATCGAACAAATTGACCCCAGTATTTACTTTTTAAAGTCTGATACATATTCTGCCGTTCTCGTTGCCGAACTGCTAAGTTACGAGGATGTAAACAAGCGGAGGAGTGGCTGTGTGGTAAGTAGCTTGCTTACCAACCACATGGTTCCGGGTTCATTCCTACTGCGTAGCACCTTGGGCAAGTGTCTTCTACTATAGCCTCGGGCCGACCAAAGCCTCGTGAGTGGATTTGGTAGACGGAAACTGAAAGAAGCTTGTCGTATATATGTATATATTTATATGTATGTGTGTGTATATGTTTGTGTGTCTGTGTTTGTTCCCCCAACATCGCTTGACAACCGATGCTGGTGTGTTTACGTCCCTGTAACTTAGCGGTTCACCAAAAATGACCGATAGAATAAATACCAAGCTTACAAAGAGTAAGTCCTGGGGTCGATTAGCTCGACTAAAGGCGGTGCTCCAGCATGGCCGCAGTCAGATGATTGAAACAGGTTAAAGAGTAAACCAACACTGTTTGTCAAGCTGTGATGGGAGGAAAGTATAAAGACACATTCACAGATGTGTGTGTGCGCGCGTCTTTGTATTATATACACGATGTGTTTCTTTCAGTTCCCGTCAGCCGAATTCACTCTCAAGGCTTCGGTCGGCCCAGGGCTATATGACATTTGAAAAAAGTGCTGCACTATGGGGCTGAATCCATGATTACACGTTTTAATCACACAGCCACCCATATTTGCTAGGTATAGATGAGAAACATTTTATTCTTCGTTCAAAACATGTCCATGCGCTCGAGCACGTAATCAAGCCGAATATGAATTACAACATAAAGCGGAAGTCACGTAATGGTGCAAAACGGAAAGGACGTGGCAGACGAAAATAGAAATGATTAGCATGGACACACATTATAACATTATTTCTCTGTCTGTCTGTCTGTATCTCTCTCTCTCTCTCTCTTATGTTTGTGTATCTTTTTATTTTATTTTTACTTGTTTCTGGCATTGCCGAATCGCTAAGTTACGGGGCCAACAACAATGGTTGTCAAGCAGTGGGCAGGAGCACAAACATAGACACAAAGACACATACACACACACACACATACACATATATATATAATAATACAAAGAACATATATGCATGTATACACACATATACGTACATACTTACATCTACATGTGTATATAGATGCATATCAGGGTACAAGACTTTAGAACAATGAACTACAGACCACGGAACGAACACATAGGAAAACAGATAGCCACTAGGAATTAATCCTTCGTCAGCTGCCTCTATTCTAACTAGGCGTTTCGAAGATAAGGCAGAATGCACTATAGAATAGTCTCTTCCTGAGTAGTAGATCGACCCACTAAACAGAGGATTCCAAGGTGGCAAACACAAACCAAGACAGGAAAAAATGGACAGTGAAAACAACATTAAAAAGCCGTACGGCCAAACGCGAATCTGATGTTGAACGCTAATAGTTCGCCTCGGGGAAATAATAAAGTTGTGGTGATCCCAAAACGAAGGTGCACATGTGTATGTATATATATATATATATATATATATATAGGTTTAAAAAAAACACAAAAAACAATAACAAAAAAACAACAAAGGGAGGACGTGATACGGATAGTGTTATTGGACGCTCGGGAAAGGAAAGAGAGAGAGTATGACGTTTCGGGCGGAGCCCTTCGTCGGAAAGACGGAAAGTTCAAAGAATGGAAAAACGGAGGAAGAGAAAATCGGCACCGATGCCCACGAGGTTACATTGTGAAAGGACCGGAAGAGGAGGTGGTGGAGGAAAAGTTCTTTCTAAGACAGGAGAGTGAAAAAGGGAGGTGAATATCTGTGCGTGCGCGAGAGTCTGCAAGTGTGTGTGTAATAACAGAACGTGTGTGTGCGTATGTATGTGTGTGTGTGTGTGTGTGCGTGGTTTGGTGGTTTATCTGTTGGTGTGTATGTGTGTGTTTGTGTGTGTGTGACGTAGTGGAAGGAATTAGTAGCAGTAATAGTTAGTGGGTGCTTATGGACAATGGTCAGTGGAAGGTCAGGAGGCAGTTTTTGAGTATGTGTGTGTTTGTGTGGGGTTGTAGGTGTTGGGTACGTGTGCATGTGTGTGTGTATTTTGTACGTGCGTTTGCTTCTGTAAGTGCGTGTGTTGTTTATGCCCATGTGTGTGTGACTGTATGCGTGTCTGTGTGAGTGTGTTATGTTGGTGAGAGGTGTGTATGTGTATATGGGTGTGTGGGATTGTGAGTGTTAGGTACGTGTGCGTGTGTGTGTATGCGCGTGTGTGTTTATGTGTGTCTGTATGTGTCCGTGCGCGTGTGTGTATATTTTTTGTGCGTGCGTGTATGTGTATATTGTGTATGTTTTCGTGCGTGCGTGTGTGTGTGTGTATGTTGTGTATATGTGCGTTCCTGTGTGTGTGGGGGTGTGCATGTGTTTGCTTACGTACGTGCGTGCAAGTGCGTGTGTCATTTATGCTCCTTGTGTGTGTAGTTGTATGCATGTTTATGTGAGTGTGTGTTGTGTATGTGAGTGAGTATTGTGTGTGACAGGTGTGTGTGTGTGTGTGTGTGTGTGTGTATGTTTGCGTGTTTGTTAGCGTGTGTGTGTATGCGCAAGTGTGCGTGTGTATGTGCGTTTGTATAAGTGTGTGGGCGAATCTGAGCGTGTAAGTGCATGCATGTGTGTTGTGTGTGTGTGTGTGTGTGGTGTGTTGGGGGTAGGTGTGCATACATGTGTGTGTATGGGTGCGTGTATTTTTTGTGTGTGGGTATGTGTGCGTGTAGGAAGAGATGAAATAAATTGTGGAAAATTGTAGTGATTGTAATAAAAAAAGTGAATAATGGATATAATGTAAAGTGGATGAGGGGGGTGGGGTAAAAAAAAAAAAATAATAATAATAAAAAAATAATAAATAAAGAAAAGTATTGCATTGTCGTAAAGGGGAGAGTCATAAGGAGGAGGGGGCTGTGTTGAGTCCGAAGGGGAAAGATGATCTAAGGTTAAAAATATAGCGCTGTTCCAAGTGGAGTCGCGAGGGAGTGGTCCCATGGTGCAGGGCGAGGCCAAAAACGGAGATGTTAGAGGGGGAGTGGTTGGCCAAGTGGAAGTGACGGGCGACGGGGGAGTCCGAACCTAGTCGACGTCCCTTAGGTGTTCGGTGAAACGGTCGGCCCGTCTGCCCCACGTAGAGTTGGTTGCATAGGTTGCATTTGATGCAGTAAATTAGGTTGGAGGAGGTGCAGGTGAAACTGTGTGGAATGTGAAGAGTGTGTAGGTTCGACCCTGTGACAGAGGTAGTGTTGGTGATGAAGGGGCAGGTGTGACAGCGGGATCTGGAGCACGGGAAGGAGCCGGGTGGGATGGGGAGGAAGAGGAGAAGGTACTACGGACCAGTAGATCGCGTGGATCTTTTTTAAAACGGGGGCCACATTTTTCATTAATGTTTTACGTAGTGTTTTTGGTACCGAAAGACTTTCAAACTTCGTATACTTATCTATTTTGTGTTATAGAACAGAAAAATATTTTTGTATCCGAATTTATTTCATGTAAAAAATTGTCTTATTTCGATAATTTCAACCAATTACTGACAAGTATTCAGTTGTTTACATTTACTCCTTTGGCTCATTAAACGATGTAAAGCGTATTTAATCTCCATACCTTCGTTTTATTTGCTTTTTTCATTTTAAATTTGCTTTAACCCTAACCCTAACTCTAACCCTAACCCTAACCCTAACCCTAGGGTTAGGGTTAGGGTTAGAGTTAGGGTTAGGGTTAGGGTTAATTGTTTCAGAATCGTTTGTTTATGTAGTCGGCACTTAATGTATATCGGCTGAATGGACGTCAGTGATTGGTTGAAATTACAGAAATACGACAACTTTAACATGGAATAATTTATGGATTTCTTTTTTTTTTAAGAAGACTAAGAGAAAAAGATGTTTTATATGACACATTCTACCAGTGTTCCAAGTTTCAAAGTGTTTCGTTAATGAAAAATGTGGCCCCCGTTTTAAAAAAGATCCGATCGCGTAGGTTGCGGGCGCGTTTGAAAGAGGATAGGGGTGGGTTAGGGAAAATGGGGTGGGTGGTGGGATCGAGCTGGAGGCGACGGAAGGCCCGTAGGATCCTCCGATGAAGGGGTAGGGTGGCAGGGTGGAAACGGAGTGGGAAGGGGGTACGGTTAGGGGATTGATGTGGGGGAGGAGAGGGCAGTGGTGCGGTCGATTCGACGAGCGCGGGCGAGGCGGATTGGACAAGGTGGGAGGAGTATCCTCGATGCATGAACAGACGAGCAAGATACTGGGACTGGGTCTCGAAATCCTGGTCCAGGCTGCACAAACGTCGGAAGCGGAGGAACTGGGAGTAGGAGATGGCCCGTTTGGTGTGGATTGGATAGGAGGAGAAGTTGAGGTAGAGGTGGGAGTCAGTGGGTTTGAAGAAGGCGGAGGTAGTTAGAGAGTTGGAGGTGGGGTTGTTGGAAAGAGACATGTCGAGGAAGTTAACAGAGGTGTCAGATATGGTAGAAATAAAGTCAAGAGCAGGGTGGAAGTTAGAGAGGAAGGAGATGAAAAGGCAGAGCTGTTCGCGGGAGAGGGAGGTGGCTCCTATACAGTCATCTATGTAGCGACCGTATAGTTCCGGGGTCGGACCGGAGAATTGGGAGAATACTTGGGCCTCAATGTAAGCAACAAAGAGGTTGGCATAATTGGGACCCATTCTCGTTCCCATCGCGACTCCAGACAAATTTTGGTAGGTTTCTCCGGCGAACGTGAAACAGTTGAGGGTGAGGACGAGTTCTGCAAGACGAAGCAGGGTAGGGGTGCTAGGTGTGGGGTCAGGGCGGCGGTCAAGGAAGTATTGGAGAGCTGAGAGACCATCGTTGTGTGGAATCACGGTGTATAAGGATTTGATGTCCAGGGTGAAGAGGAGGTGTGAGGGGCCGGGAGGGAAAGAAACGGAATTGAAGAGGCGAAGGGCGTGGTTAATGTCGTGTATGTGGGATGGGAGGGCAGCAACTAACGGGGACAGGATCTGGTCGAGGTATTTTGAAATGAGTTCGGTGGGGCAATTGCAAGCGGAGACAATGGGGCGGCCAGCGTTGTTAGGTTTGTGGATCTTGGGAAGGAAGTAGATGGATGAGGTGCGGGGTGTGCGGACGATGAGGTTGGTGGCGGGAAGAGCAGAGGAGGAGATGAGGTCATGGATTGTGGAGGACACAAGCCGTTGGTAGGAGGGGAGGAGGCGGTAGAAGAGGGGATTGTGAAGCTGGCTGAGCGCTTCCTCTCTGTAAAGGTCCGCGCGTCACACCACCACTGCTCCACCTTTGTCCGCCGGCTTGATGACGATGTCGTCGTGGCGGCGGAGGTTGAGGAGGGCGACCGATTCGGCACGGGTGAGATTGGCCTGGAGGGATCTTTTTTTAAAATAGAAACGCTCAGCGGCGGACAGGGGGAGATTGGGTGGTATAGTCACAACCGTGTGAGGAAGCAGGGTGGTAGGGTGAGTAGGGTCGGGAGGAGGAGGTGTAGAGGTGGGGGAGGAGGAGGAGGAGGAGGAGGAGAGGAGGAGGAGGAGGAGGAGGAGAAGGGGTGGGATGAGGTGGGGTTGTTGGGAGGTGATGACGTGGGGGTTTGGATGTCCGGGTGGGAGGAGTGTGAGTGTGGAATGTGCGGTGGAGGGGGAGCTGAAGGGGAGGGTGTCAGGGGTGCGGGAGGGTGGGGGTTGAGGAGGTGGTGGAGTTATTTATTTTTTGTGTGTGTGAGGAAATTGTGGAGTTGGTGATTGAGATTAAGGAGGAAGCGGAGGATAGGTTGGGTGAAGGGTTGAGGGCAGAGGGAGGAGAGGAGGAGGTAAGCTTGAGAGAGTTGGTGGTCAACAGAGTGGAGGAGGGAACGGGTGGAACGGATGGTGGCACGGATGATGAGGCAGGAGGTGCGGGCAAGGGTGGGCTCGATGAAGGGGGAGGAATAGTGGGGAGCGTGGAATTTCAAGAGGAAGCCACGGGGTATGACGTGATGGCGGAGACAGCGGCTGAGAAAGTTGAGATGGCTCGTGTGGCGGGTCTTTTTGAAAAGCAAGTAAGAGAGGTTTTTTGTGGGTTGCAAGCATTGTGGGGGAAAAAAGAAAGAAAACGGCGAAGAAGGGACTGAAGATGTTGGAGGAAGGAGTGAAGGTCAGGCATGGTGAGAGGATGTGAATGTCGGTGTGGGTGTTATTAGTGGTGAGACAAGGAAAGGATGAGATAGGTAGAAGGAAAACGAGATAAAAGTGAAACAAGTCGAAAAAAGTGGAAAAAAGTGTAAGAGTCACGGACAAATTTTGCTGATGTTCAATCAATGTGCAGGAAAGGCGTGATCCAACAGGAACAGTAGTCCAACAGGAACAGTAATCCGATGTAACAAAAGATTCCGGCAGTCGGGTACTCCAAATCCAGTTGAAAGGCCAGGGTTCGTGTGAGCGTACGTCATATAAGTTCAAAAAAACACAAAAAACAATAACAAAAAAACAACAAAGTGAGAACGTGATACAGATAGTGTTATTGGATGCTCGGGAAAGGAAAGAAAGAGAGTATGACGTTTCGGGTGGAGCCCTTCGTCGGAAAGACGGAAAGTTCAAAGAATGGAAAAACAGAGGAAGAGAAAATCGGCACCGATGCCCACGAGATTACATTGTGGAAGGACCGGAAGAGAAGGTGGTGGAGGAAAAGTTCTTTCTAAGACAGGAGAGTGAAAAAGGGAGGTGAATATCTGTGCGTGCGCGAGAGTCTGCAAGTGTGTGTGTAATAACAGAACGTGTGTGTGCGTATGTATGTGTGTGTGTGTGTGCGTGCGTGGTTTGGTGGTTTATCTGTTGGTGTGTGTTTGTGTGTGAAGTAGTGGAAGGAATTAGTAGCAGGAATAGTTAGTGGGTGCTTATGGACAATGGTCAGTGGAAGGTCAGGAGGCAGTTTTTGAGTATGTGTGTGTTTGTGTGGGGTTGTAGGTGTTGGGTACGGGTGCATGTGTGTGTATTTTGTACGTGCGCGTGTGTGTACGTGTATGTTTTTGTGCGTGCGTGTGTGTTTGTGTGTATGTGTATGTTGTGTATATCATCATCATCATCATCATCGTTTAACGTCCGCTTTCCATGCTAGCATGGGACTCCCATTTGCGCCGTGAACTGGGATTAATCTTCTCTCTTTGCTCCTTTGCGCCACATGGGCTCAACTCTCCTAAATAACACAAGTAGATGAGTAGCAGAGATGAAATTCATCAGGCAGCAGTGGTGAGAATGCTATTGACAGATACTGATTTCTGCGCCTTTGGGCTTTGTCAGTTATATGAACAGCCTAGCGACCACATTCTAAGATAAAATCCATTGTCACTGATATAGGAAAACCATGATTGAGAAATCTCCGTCATTGCATTTAGCTGCTCAGCTGAATAAAAATCTGTTATATGCAGCAGAAGTAGTAATTAATTACAGTATTTATCTAGAGAAGATAAAGTATTGGGGTTGATGCAATCAACATGACCCCTCCCCTCAAAATTGCTGGCTTTATGCCAAAATTATAAAGAATTATCTTTTATCTTTTACTTGTTTCAGTTATCAAACCATGGCTATGCTGGGGCACCACTCTGAAGAATTTTTAGTTGAATGTATAGATTCCAGTGCTTAGATTTTTTTAAAGCCTGGTACTTATTTTATTGGTCTCTTCTGCTGAACAGCTAAGTCATAGGGCATAAACACACCAACACTGGTTGTCAAGCGGCATGAGGGGACAAACAGATACAAAGACACATGTGCAATAGTCTTCTTTCAGTTTCTGTCTACCAGATCCACTCAGAAAGCTTTGTTCAGCTCAAGGCTATAGTAGAAGATATTAGCCCAAGGGGCTGAATCCTGAACAATGTGCTGCTGAGCATTTTGTCTCACTGGCATATAATTAGAATAATAATGATTTCTAACATTAATCACTTGTATGAGCTCCATCTGTCTTGTACCTCACCTCAGATAATCCCATGGTGTGCCAATGGAAGTTCTCTGTCCTACACAACTTTGTAATGCCAGAAACTTCTTGTCCCTCCCACACTTCTTCCAGGACATTGACGATTTACTTCCTGTCACCCTAACCACACCCATCCTTCACTCCTCTCTTAACATTCCATATACAAATACCATCCACATGCAACCTAGACACATCAAGTGTGTAGACTTCCTGAACAGAGATCTCTGAAGCATTCTCTAATGATGATATGCTAACCTCATCACCTTCAACAACACATATTCACTATCACTGCTTATATACAAGGGAAACACTTCTAGCCATAGACAACAGGCAACTAAAAACCTTCAAAGTTGTAGCAAAAGACAGGCCTTAACTGAGGAACTTTCCTGGCAATCACATCAACAATATATTAAAACTGGCCTTCAATTCATGGTTGTGTTGTTAAGAAGTTTGTTTCCCAACGACACGATTTCAGATTCAGTCCCACTGTACAACACTTTGGGCAAGTGTCTTCTACTATAAGTCCAACCAAAGGCCTATAAGTGAATTTGATAGATGGCAACTGAAAGAAGCCTGTCGTATATATGCATACAAATTCATAATAATATATGAATGCAGGTATGTACATCCATGTCTTGACATGATACAATGGTTGTAGTTGAGCATCACCAGAATACGAGTGAGGCTGTTCTTTAGTCTTTTGCTAAACACATATGCCCATGAAGAAATATTACCATGCTTGGAAACAAATGCAGATTGGTGACAGGAAGTGCTTCTGACTGTAGAAAAGCTCTACCTCAACAAATTGACCAATGCAAACATAGAAAAGTGGAACTTAAGATGCTGGTGATGATGCTGATGATGAAAGTGAGTGACAAAGAATGCCTGATATATTCCTTATAATACTAGTAAGAGAAAGTACATGGTTCAGTAGCTAAGGAATTTGGCTCATGATTGTTAAATTTTGAACTCAATTCCTGGTGACATGTGTTCTTCAGGGAGGCATTTTATTTCTTGTTGCTCTAGTTCATTCACCTGACAAAAATGAGTAGGAGCTGTAATTCAAAGGGTCGGCCTTGTCATACTCTGCATCATACTGAATATCCCTGAGAACTACATTAAGGGTACGTATGTCTGTGGAGTGCTTAGTCACTTGGATGTTAATTTCAGGAGTTGGCTGTTAGGTTGGCCGTATCAACTGGAATATTTGTCACCAGAACTAATGGAGAACCAGGCCAATACTAGTAAACAGAAAGGTGACGAATGTTAGCATGCTGGGCAAAATGCTTAGTGGTATTTCATGTCTTTATGTTCTGAGATCAAATTCTGCTGAGGTCAGCTTTACCTTTCATCCTTTCGGGGTTGATAAATTAAGTACCAGTTGCATACTGGGGCCAATCTAATTGACTGGCCCCCTCCCCCAAAATTTCGGGCCTTGTGCCTAGAGTAGAAAAAAATACTAGTAAATAGAAATTCTCTGTCAAGGCTTGAAAATTTTTACACTTGAAAAACTGTAGCTGAAACAAAATAAACCTGACCGGTTGTGTATAGTTTGTCCATTTAACATCCATTTTACCATGCTAACATGGGTTATATTTTACTTGTTTTAGCCACTGGGTTGGGGCCATGCTGGGGCATTGCCTTGAAGGGGTTAGTCAAACAAATCAACTCCAGTACATCAGTCTCTTTTGCTGTACCACTAAGCTCCTGAGATGTAAACAAATGAACACCAGTTACTGAACAGTAGGGAGACAGAAACACACACATTTATGTATACATACACAATATGCTTCCACACAGTTTCCGACTACCAAATTCACTTACAAGGCATCGGTAAGCTCAGGATTACAGTAGAAAACACCTGCTCAAAGTGCCATGCAGTGGGATTGAACCCTAACAACACATGGTTGCAAAGTGAGCTTAATCACACAGCCACAAGTTTTTTTCTAAAGCTCAAAATATATGCTACAACAAATATAGTAGGATCTCACGTATGTAATAAAGAGAGTTGACAGGCTTCAATTAAGACACATTGTACATGAAATTAACAAAACCCGCCTCTAGTGTACTTAGAATCTATGCTTTGCTTTTAGCCAAAAGGTTAAAAACTGAATTGGTGCTGAAAAGTGGAGATCCAGCCATCACCTTGCATGCAAACAATGGAGCCCATGTGAAAGTGTTCTGATGCTTCTAGTAAAACTTTGTTTGCATATATTTTCCAATGTTTGCATGTTATCCTTATTTTTAATTTTTTTCTTTTTTCAAACTGTAAAAGTAATTTTATGGACACCCTGTTTAATCTTAAACAAATTTCTTGGGTGTATACTTAGAGCACAATAAAATTAATAGCTGGATATTCTTGCTGTTGCTGACCTTTTACAGCATGAATTGGGTACTAAATACAAGATGTGGGCTCACACTTTATAATAAAAGTATGTTTCTCATTTACTATATAACACTTAGAGGGTTTATTATTTTAGATAAGTTAATATTTGACTTACCACATTTTCTACATCACTTTTAGATGCAGTATAGTATTTGTAATTTAAACACATTCCACCATATTAATAGAACTATATTGAAATTCATCTTACAATACAACACATTACGACTTCAGTAATCCCAGTACATTACAGATGCTCTTTTCATCGCCTTTTTAATCTCTGGTTTCCTAATCAAATGGCATTAAGCAAATTAAATCTTCCTCTGGATGAAACACCAGTCTACTGCAAATAACTTTCTCTACAGGAGTAATGAAATTCAGCATTGTAGGTCAATGGATCTTTAAATTTTACAAAGCAGCTATTGTTTAGAGTTGTGAATTATACCACCTGTTGCACATACAAAGAATCAACTAAACTCAAGTGTTGAGAATCAAATATCCTGTTTACAGCAGGGAATTATAATAAAAGAGTACTTCTCTTTGCAATCTTCTTTAGCATGGTACTGTGGGCAGTCATCTACATCCATTTCAACAGAGATGGGAACACATTCAACCCTCAACAGCTCTTTGTTTGCACAAAAACTCTAGAGGAGCTCATCCTTGACCTGCTGTTTGCAAATGACTGTGCTCTTCTAGCACACATACAGGAGGTCCTCCAAACAATGATGTTTAACTTCATTAAGGCAGCCAAGGTTGCTTTCAGACCACTGCAAGCAATGTTGAGAAGGCCAGAGCAAACTGCAGCGGATGAGAAACACCAAAGGAGGCAAGAATCATTGTCACAACCCCCCATCTGACCAAAACCTATGTATCTTCCACAAGTGTGCCAGAGCCTGTCTACATATCCATTTAAGGGCTTGTTGTTCTTCCTCATGCTCACCAGACATGAAGAACAACCGTCACCCGTAACTATATATAATTAACTGAACTCAAGTATTGGGAATTGAATATTTGTTAACAGGAGTGAATAATATCATTGAGAAGTGCCTACGTAGAATTAACTAAAGTGTTTACAGTTAAATGTCTCATTTACAATGGTTTAAAACAGTAGTACCTATATAGTATTAACTGGTTTCAAGCATTGAGAATTGTCTTGTTCATTGGTTCAATGCTGTACTGGTGAGAGGATATGAACTGCCAGTTCATATTCTGTTGATTCAGCTATATATACTCACCCATTAGGTGATCTGAGATAACTTTAGGCAACATGAATGCTGTCAATAAACTTTAACAAGACAATGAAGTGGATAAAATGAACAGGACATTGGACTAAATAGCATAATAGTATTTAGTCCAACCTGGTTACATTCTAAGTTCAAATGCCACCAGTGTTAATAAAAGAAGTATTAGTAATAATACTGGAGTCAGTTCAGTCAACCATACACAGCCCTCTCTAAGATTTGTTAGTGGATAATGGAAGAAATCCCAACTCCTATAATAGTTCCTTGTGAATAAATAATAGACAACAATTTTTAAATATTTCAAATACAGAAGAAAACTAATCCGCAAGAAAATACTTTAAAAATAATTCAATCTTTATAATATTAAGGTCGTTAGTTTTTTTGTTTTGTTTTTTTTGTTTTGTTTTCTTTTTTATTTCTAAAAACATTTCAATTTAGTGATCAACATGATAACCACCACACACACACATCTATTCGGAAGGAGTAGTAAAAGAGAACTCCATTATCACTGATACAAAAACTTAACAATGATTGTACTGAAATACAATAAATTAAAACTGTTTGATAAGACACAAGTAAAAAAAAATAAAGTAATCAACTGTGCCATTTATGAACATGTTTTGCTTTTTTTTGTTTTTGTTTTTGTTTTTCAGTTTTTTCCTTATAAGGTAAATAGATTATACAATAATATACTCAATAAAATGTATACATCAACAACTGTTTATTGATCTTTACAGCCTTAACTGAACAAAATATATCATTCTAGAGACAAAAAAAAAAAAATGAAAAAAGAAATGGATAAAAATTATATAAAATTAAAATCAAGCTTTAATCCAGTATTAACATTGTTTGTATTTTAAATTTAAGGCTGCAATAATCCTATTTACATACACAGGCTTTAACTCAGAACAATAACATATATAATGCAGTAATTCCAATTTGAATATTTTCGAAAAGATATTTTACAATATAAAGCATCACTTGCAATACAAACATCTCTTACGAGTTTCTGATTCCTTTTAGCATAGGCTACAAATATAACCTGTCTATTTGAACACAATAGCAATCTTTTATCAACTATTATTATTATTATTATTATAATTATCTTTTCTTTCTTTTTTTTTTAGAAACAAATTCCGTTTGAAGACTGTTATAGAATGGTGTGTTGGAGAATGTTACAGTATTTTTGTTATTTTTAGTTATTATTTGAACCGAGTCAGAGTTTGGTAAATGCATTAACAGTACCAGTGAAACAGTTATTCTAACACAGTGTGTGCACTTTTGGGTCTTCATAATGGGGGATATTTAGCAGCTGGTCGAGGATACCCTCCACCATAAGTTGAACCTGGACCTCTGGCATAAGGGTTTGATCCACCTTCAGACATTGGGGGTGGTGTGGCAGAAGTGCTGCTTACTTGAGGGCTGTAGCCAAACTGTTGGTTTGCTTGAGACTGATGTGGAACTTGGCCTGGCATCTGCGGTTGACCCTGTGGTAACAATAATAACAACAATAATAATAATAATAACAATAATGACAATATTAGTTTCTGGTTTAGGCACAAGGCCAACAATTTCAAGGGAGTGGGATTAATTGTTAACATTGATCCCAGTACTTGACTGGTACTTTATTTTATTGGCCTTGAAGGGATAAAAGGCAAAGTTGGGCTCAGCAGGATTTGAACTCAGAATGTAAAGAGCCAGAAGAAATACTGCAAGGCATTTTGTCTGAGGCTCTAATGATTCTGTCAATCCACCACCCTAACAACAAGAGGTTTATACTGCCATAATTCATAGATAAATATATATATATATTGATATACTCATCACAAGGCAAATAAAATTGAACTGAAAAGAATAAATAATTGAATAAGAATAAAACTAAAATTTACATGTTCATACTTTTAAGTTAAGCAATTGCAAACTCACATTACTTTCAAAGCACAAATTCAAATAAATAAATAAAATAAATAAACAAAACTAAATAAAAATTGCAATCACAGAAGTTATTTGAGTTTGTATACACTGAATGTCAGAATAATGCATTTTCCTTGTTCAATCTTAGATTAGTTTTCAACATATATAATATAAATTTAATATTAAAATTAGTTATTCATATAACTGGAGTTTCTTGTGATATCATACAAGTAGTTACTAGTTTACTTATGTGAAATGAACAAAACTGGGTTTTTTTAGTATATATTTTATTCATTTCAATGATTATAAGCACACATACATACACATGAGCCATAAGAAACCAGTTTTAACAAACACAAAGCTAAGATTGATGGAATTGAAACATTCCAGTAAAAAGAGGTGATATATCTGAAGTTCTGCAGTTCAAATTTTTGCTAGATCAAAAAAATAAGCCTAAAGGACAGTGTGCTATGTACAGCAGAGGTTGGCATGTTAACAATAGTTCCAATCTTAACCAGAAATCCAGCCAGAACTGTTTCAGTATAATAAACTAGCATCTTGTCCAAAGGAAAATGTTCCTCAACTAGTTATTGAGATGAATTCAAACTTTAGCAAAAATCTCTAAACATTTATATTTTAGGGGACAACAACTTGGAACTGTGGAAGACGCAAGGTTCTAGCTAAATAGAAGGCAAAACGGGAGTGGAGTGGTATAATTTGAAGAACCATAGAGATTACATTTCAGGTCTGAAAAGAATGGAAGATAGTAGGGAGCAAAGAATATCTCCAGTAGCTTGAAGATAAGCCAGGAATCAAGAAATACTTAGCAAGGAGAGAAGCAGAAAGTAAGAGGTCTGCCAATGTTCTATCAAGTAAGGGTTAAAGGTGGGAGTTGTTCTGCCTTGCAAATCAATGTACCAGCATCAATCAATATAGCATTGGTGAAAAGTATGGATATAATGAGAGTTGCACATCTCCCTTGACAGGTACCAAGAAAAAGCTATAGAAATGCTGTTACATGAGGATGCTGAATGAGATCAGTGCTCGGAAGAGAGAAAGAGCTAAAAAAAGGCATTATTGGAGATTGGCTAACAGAGGGTTCAAATGGTATCAAAGATATGAAAGCAAGGAGAGCAGCCTGACCACCAGAGATAGTTAATGAGAGGTTGATATAGGACATGTACATCTGACTGACTTGGTAAATGACTAGTACAGGATGTTAGTGTCCATTAAGAATAAAGTTTAAATGAACTGGGAGAAAAACCGAGTTTAAGAGGAATCAGATGTAGTGTGCAGGACAGCAGACTGAATTGGTGTAGAGATGTGATGTATGTGGAGAATGACAGCTGGGTAAAAACAAAATGCCAAATGATCCAAAGAGAATGAAACAGCAGAAGATGAAGGCCAAGAAAGATATGTGAAGAAGTGGTAAAGGCTGATTTCAGGAGGCTGAACCTCACAAAGCAAATGACAAGTGGCAAGATGCTGTGCTGGAGAAAATTTGATCAAACCATACAAGCATGAAAAAATGAAAATGAAACAAGGATGAAGATTATATCTATATACATGTTGTTTTTGTAAGCATATAACATGAAATGCTTAACAAATTTACTGTTAACTGTGTTTGTTTATGAGTTGGTAGATCTGTGATCATGTATTTTTGGTGAAAAACTTCATAGGAAGAATACAACCAATACAAAAGTAGTGTATTACATTGTGAGGATTAAACCGATTTTTGAAAATATAGTTACAAAAAGCTTATTCAAATTATTCAACAAAAACATTTCAATCATTTTTGGCTATTATTAAAATTAAGGAATATTCTTGTTAGGACCAAATTTATACTTATTCTTGCAATTATCCATATCAACTGGAATGTTTTAGGTTCATATTTTATCAATGGAAATATGCTATTTCTAGGTCAAAAAATTCTTTTAATGGTTCAATTCAACAAACTGCAAAAATAAGTACAATGTAGAAGAGCAAAGAAAGAATGCTGTGTTACATAAAATTTTGCCAATTTGCAGAGGTAGGTTCAAATCACCCCACAACCCACAGGCAAAGCATGGAAATAATTGGCAATTTGTCAGGGCAGATATAGATTTCCTGCACCTTAATGTTTTGAGAGTGAACAACTACAGGAGACATTCTTCAATAATGGAGGTGAATGAAATAGGAAAACAAATAATTTTAATAATATGGAAGAGATTTCTGAAAATTTTATGAATAAAGATAGAACACAGAAAAATAGACAAATGGAAATTCAAAGATTGTTTATACGAATATTTGATCATTATGTAAATAGTTTGGTGGCACTAAAAATTTTTACATAATAATGGAATATGGGAAAAAGAAAGCCTGCTTAACTACAAATTGATTACTGACTCCCATAGTTCAGAGGTCTCTTTTGTGTGTGTGTGTGGGGGGGGGGGGGTTTAAAAAAGGATGAATCTATTGTGTATGGGCTTCCATTCATTTTTCATTCAGAAAAGAGAATAAAGCACTGATGCACATAGAATGGTAATTTTCTTTTTGTTTCTTTGAAATTGAATTTTCTTGAAATACATTTATGCTAAGAATTGAAATTAATATATAAGAGTTTTTACAAACAACATTATATATATATATATATTTTATATATATATATATATATATATATATATATATATATGCATATATAACTAGAATGAGAGAGAAAAAAAGTATTGAGACAGTCTTCTTTCAAGTATTTCTTGCAATTAAAACAATTTTTTTTTAATAATTTAAACCAGCTATGACTAAATCTTACTACCTCAAGATTTACCAGTTAAAACTGGTGTTCTTTCATATAATGACAGCTTAAGAAAACCCACCAAAAATAATTTATACAGCATGATTAATAACCAACTACCTCAAAGACTGATAAGAAACTTAACAGTTCAAGGCCAATTGATGGATATTAACCTTGAAGAAGATATACAAGTAAGGTGAATTACAGGAAGCCTTTAGGTTTGACTGTTTTTTAGAAATCATTTTTCATTGAGAAATTCCACTCACAATAAATGTTACGTTAATTTTAAATACTCATCTTAGTAAGCATTTGGTTCATTTATAAAATATCTGATTAGCTAACCATCAATGATTGCTGGTATGATCACATACGTGGTACCAATGCAACAGATTTAGACTTACAAAAGTATGTATGTATGTATGTGTGTGTGTGTGCGTATATATATATATATATATATATATATAGGATGTATGTATGTGTGTATATATATATAGGATGTATGTATATGTGTGTGTGTGTGTGTGTGTGTATATATATATATATATATATATATATATATATAGAGAGAGAGAGAGAGAGAGAGAGAGAATGTATGTGTATATAGGATGTATGTATTTATGCATGTATGCATGAATATAGTAAGTTCTAGGTTAATTAAAAATTAAAATATGACCCATTGTATCAATAGAAGAACTATGTGCATTCATAGGATTAACAATATTCTTTTATGTATTTTTTTTCCACGATTAAAGACAATAATTACAGTTGGCACTGTTAGAGACATGGTGTAAAATATACAAAAAAGAGATTTTAAAAAACAAATGGACTTCACAATTGACAAAAAACAATATATATATATATATATATATATATATATATATATATATATATAAAAGCCAGTATTAGTAATTACAGCCACAACACGGAAGCATTACATACAACATTGAACTGTCACAATTATAACAGTAGAACCACAATTAGAATACTACAAATACAATTACTAAAGTACAATTGCTACTGCTTCTACTACTACTACTACTATGATAACTACAACTGCTAAAACTACTACTACTGCTGTCAAAACATGGACATACAGACAAGGATTTTACAACAAATAACACAAACATTGACAGCAAACAAGTTAACTTTACACAACACGACATTAAAACAAAAAGAAAAAGACAAAAAAGAACAACAAAAAAGAATTTACCATTTCCATCTAATATGTACTATTTTAATGCTTACAGATCTGCCACCCTTCCTCATGTGTCAACCCACAGATATACAGAATTACCTATCAACCAACTTGTTACATCAGCTCTACTCTTCATTAATACTCACCTTATTTATACTGAATCAAGAGGTGAAGGAAATGTCTGGACTCAGGGGTATAGAAACACTAGATGAAATAAACTTTCATTTAACAAATAATCTTTAACAATAGTTTCCCATATAGAATAATTGAAGAGCATCAGTTTTCCGACATGAACACAGAAACAAATATCACACATTTTTCACCATTATGTCTTGTCCTGTCAATAGGCTTACATTTTAGGTTGTTGATTGTTTAGAAGATACAGCTGAATTATATCTAGTAAAACCATTATGTAAACGTATTCGTCAAGCTTTAAGGCAGGAGTCTCCAAACTTTTCAACATAAGGGCCATATTGTATATTTTGCAAAATTAAGCCAACCAAAGCAAAAAAAAGCCTATTTATAAAGGTAAAAGGTTCATAATACATCAATTCTTATTAAAATGTGTTTTGTGTATATTTATTGCTTTCATGTAACCTTTTTGAAATCAAATGAAATTATCCATTAATCCATATTAATTTTCTGTAATTAAAAATATTCCCATGAAAAAATATTGTTTTCATACTTTTTTTTTTTATTCGAGCGAGATCGTTGCCAGTGCCCTTGGACTGGCTCTTGTGCGGGTGGCACATGAAATACACCATTTTGAGCATGGCCGTTGCCAGTACCGCCTGACTGGCCTTCGTGCGGGTGACACGTAAAAGCACCCACTACACTCTCTGAGTGGTTGGCGTTAGGAAGGGCATCCAGCTGTAGAAACTCTGCCAAATCAGATTGGGGCCTGGTGTAGCCATCTGGTTTCACCAGTCCTCAGTCAAATCGTCCAACCCAAGCTAGCATGGAAAGCGGACGTTAAACGACGACGACGACTTTCCCTAAAATTGCTATTTTCAATAGACTTCCAAAAAATTTTTTTAATGGGAATTTATAGAAACTAGTAAACAAATTTTCTAATTTGAAGATGTCATTAACCCCTTGAAACTTCAGTTTCATAGAACCACTGATAAAATTGACTTTGAATGAGCAGATAAATTTGCTCTGAAGAAGGATTTGACATCTTTCATTTAAGTAAACTTTATTCATAAAGTTTGATCAAGATTGATCAAAGATTTTGTATCAAAGATTGATACAAAACTACAGGAAAAGTTCTTTAAATCAAGAAACCTTTCATTTGTTAAAGTTTCTTAAATTTCCTTCTTTACATTTGTCTTTCAACATGCTTAACTGAAAGTCTGTCATTTCTAGTCATACCAGGTTCTAATCTGATTTGGCATAGAAACCATGCCAAATCAGATTGGAACCTGGGGCAGCTTTCCAGTCTATCAGTTTCAATCAAACCGTCTGACTCATGCCAGCATGGAAAGCAGATGCTAAATGATGATGATGATGATGATGATAAACTTCTTCAAATAACTTGATTTCTACCACCTTGGCAGAATCCACTTTTCTTCTATAAACTCTTCCATGAAATTATAAATATTATTTGGGCTTAACAAATGTGAACAGATTATGCCTCAAATTGTGTTCTTACAATTTCAGATTAAACTGACTTAAATGGCCTGTCAAATGCAAAAAAAAAAAAAAAAAAAAAAAAAAAAAAAAGCCATTTCCACATCCAATCATGGTTTGACAAAAAAGTGGTCCTGGTCAATTCTTCTGTGAGAAAAGATTTCAATTTCATTTCTAAGACTTTTCTTTCATAGAACCTTTCCATTATTAAATCCTGAAAATGTTTAACTCGTACATAAATGCATGTATGACTAAATGTATGTATTATATCTGTGGGACTACAAGTTGCCATGGGCCCATAGAAAGTGTGTTGCAGGTTGAATGTGACCCACAGGCTGAATGTTGAAGACCCCTGCTTTACAAGCAAGCATGGAAAATGACAGTCACAGCTAGCCAAAACAATGTTTGCTTCCTAATTTATTAATGATGGGCAAAAACACTTAATCATTTCACTAAATTATTGAAGAAGATACTACAACCCATTACCAAATTCTACAGTAGATCTCTCTATAAAGATGAGATCACTCTTAGATGCTTTACACCAAGATAACTTGGATTAATCCTGCCACATAGGATATCTTACAGTGCTAAGTGTACTCAAGGATATTCTACCCAATAACCCAACCCCGACACTGTTCCATCAAAACTCCAAACATTGCTCAAGTTCAACAGATTAGTTAATGTTATTAGCTAATGAAAGACATCTTTCAACACAGAGTGTTTAAAATTCTCTACCAAAAATAGAACATAACAAAAGCAAACAAGTGCAAAAATAACAGGAAGAAATTAACTCAATTTCAACGAATATATCAATTATTGCTTTTTATTATTATTATTTTAGAGAATTTTAAACTCTTTCAAAGCTACACGCAAAATCTTTTCTAAACCAATTCTATTCTTTTATCTTTATTTTTTGTTTTTTTTTTGCCGGTTTCAGCTTTTGGCCATGGTGATACACAACTCAATTTGTTTTATTTCATTATTATTGTAAAATTTTGTTATCATCAACCTTTATTTCAAATCATTTAGAATAAGATAATCAGTGGGTCTTCTCAGCATAATCATATCTCTATCATTTACTAAAAAGTAAGTTCTGCAGGGTGGTACATAAGTCACTCCTGTTGGCATGCAATACTCAAAAACTGATGAGTGGTCATAGATTTCCAGTGCTACATTCACTTGCAGCCACAAGAAAAATTATTTACAATCAGATTGGTGTCCAAGTTAAAGTATTTATTTTTAGCTACAACTATCCCTTCGTGTTATGTCTGGAGAAAGTCATTCTCTTTTAGTGCCTTTGTATTTTTGGCATATTTTCCTGAAATTTAGTTTACAAATGAAAATCATATTTTAAAGACACTAGATTTGTTGACAACTTTGCAATGTTAGACAAGTAGCTTACATAGAGGACTATTCATTAGCTTTAGTCTTCTGTGTATAGTACATACTAATCTCTGTAATAAACAATTTGGTTTTAACACCTACAACTTTTCCTGTTCTTCCTAAAAGCCAAAGAAATGTGCTTCACCCAATAGAAATTAGTGAAACATTGTCCAACAAGGAACCACAATGTCCTCAACAAAATGTAGCTCATTTCACATTGTTTCTTAAACCTACTGAATATTGAAAAATAGATAGTTAATGAAGCCTCAAACTAATTATCATTAATACACAACTTATTATTTAAACCAAAATTAAAAATAAAAGTCCCAAATAACTTTCTATAATTATAATATATGAAAGTGGGTGCTGAGAGGCTAAACTATAAATGGAAAACAGCACAAAATATTTAAGGATTATATGCGTATAATACTAGAGCGTTACATTAATTTCTAAAATAGTCACTATTAGAATTTAAATGTATGTATGAAATACAACAACAATAATGAAATATCAAGAAAGAGATTTTTTTATTCATGTTTATTGCCAAAATAATTACTTACAAATGTTAAAAAAGGAACAAAATTGATAAAAATGATCTATTCAGTGACAATGAATTTACACAAGTATCTCAGAGATTTCTTTCTTTTCCTTTAATATTGTTTGTAATGATAAAAATGCTCTTAGAAATCAAGACAAAACACACAACTTTTGACAACAAACAAATAAAGTAACATTCATCACAAAAAAAGAAAGAAAGAAAAAAGAAATATTTACATAGTAAACTAACATCGAGAACAGAATCTAAACATTGGAATGTAATTGTAACCAGTGACTTTTGTTTCCGCTAAATTTGGTATGTATTGAGAAGATTTGCATCACTAACAGATAAATATCTGATAGCCAGACTCAAAATAAAGGGATTCTAGATATATTCACTAGAAAATAGTCTGATAGAACAATTCAGGCTATAAGACACAAGGCTATCCAGACTTAATACCATTTAAAACAAAAATAAATTAGAAATTTGAAGTTTAAATATTTGCATGTGACAAAAAGGAAAAGGACAGAAGAAGAAACAGTCAGTTTCAAACGAAAAGTATATTTATATTACAGGTCACACTTATTAGACTTTATAACATAAATCTAATATGTTCTTGAAACAAATGAATTCAAATTTACTTAGCATGAGTTTAACTCGTGACAAATCTTCAGATACAATACCCAAAATACCATTCTTTTGCACAACATTAATTTCTTAGACACACATAATAAAATCATTACAAGAGAGAAAAGAAATGAGACTGTGGGGATCAACAGCATTATCAGCACAAGCTACAACCAGGATCGAAATTATTTTGTGGACTAGGCTTGTTGGGAACTTCTATTTTACAGAAGAAATGTATTTTACAGAGGGAATAATACGGATTTCAATTTGGATCTCCAAGTTATATTGGGTTGAAAATTATACTAAATTAACCCACAAGATTATAGAGGGTTTGTGGTTAAGAAGCTCACTCTATGCAGTTTGGGGTTCAATTCCACAGCACAACACCTTAGGCAAGTGTCTTCTATTATGGCTCAGGATTAAGCAATGCATTCTGAGTAAAATAATTCGGAATACAGAAATTATGCAGAAGCTTGCCGCGCGTGTGCGCGTGTGTGTGTGTGTGTGTGTGTGTGTGTGTGTGTGTGTGTGTGTGTGTGTGTGTGTGTGTGTGTGTGTGTGTGTATGTGTGTACCTTTTGTTCATAGACATCAGTGAAAGGTGTAAACAACAGCAAGGAAGCTCATAAAAATCAGTACCTTCAAACAAAAATATTCATCTTGCTACTCTCATTATCATCATAAATGAAGGGAATTAATGCTACTACCCCTCACAAAATCATTACCATCATCACTTAACGTCAGTTTTCCATGCTGGAAAGCTGCACCAGGTCCCAGTCTAATTTAGCATGGTTTCTACACCTGGATGTCCTTCCTAATGCCAACCACTTTACAGAGTGTGCTAGGTGCTTTTACATGGCACTGCACAAGCACTTTTATGTGGCACCTGCACAAATGCTTTTTATATGGCACTGGCACAGGACTCTTGCTAATCAATCCTCTTCCCCAGGGGGAGTGGCCTCAATACTTCTGCTGTGGAGTACAGGTTTTCTTGAGTACAGCAAGGTACCAGGTATCTCAGTCCTTTGTTATCTCATCTGAAGAGTTCAGCATCTCAAAGTTGTCATTCAGTACGTTATCCCATGTCTCTCAAAATAAATGTGTTCCATTTACTTTGAGAGACTGGCACTTCTTTATAGAGCTGTCAGTATCTATCTGTATCACATGACCAAACCAGTGCAGTCTTTTGCACACTGCATCTAATTCCTCTTGTGCCTAACTTCTCTCTCAATACACTAGCACTCTGTCGAATATGTACACTTACATTACACATCCAACTAAACATATTAGCCTTATTCCTCTCTACCCTTTGCATGTCCTCTGCATTCAGGGCCCATGTCTCACTACCATGTAGAATTGCTGTCCATATACATGCATCATACAATCTTCCTTTCACTCAGATAGAGAAACCTTTCATAGCCAACAGAAGTAACAGCTCTCTGAATTTCCTTCATCCTATTCTCATTCAAGCTATTACACTCTCCGTACATCCTTCCCCAAAACTAATTTGATTCCCTAAGTAGCAGAAATTATCTACTACCTCCAATGAGCCACTAGGGCATTTATATTGCATTTTGCTGGAAACTGATTCTCTCAAAACGTGATACAAATAAATTTTAAAATAAATAAATAACAGATTTCATTTCAGAATGGTGGTATCAAGAATGACAACTTCACTGATAAAATTGGTTGTTATCAAAGAAGAAAATGTATGTAAGTGACTCGCATTCTTAAATTACTAACATTACATAAATACAGATTATCCCTTGGTTTAAAGAAAAAGAAAAATCACAATTAAGCACTGGCCCCAACAGCCTCCCTGAGTTTAAGAGACAATAACATTTTGTAATCAATACAACTGCTATATGTAGTGAATATTTACATGGCATACTTAATAATGAACTAAAAGAAACCCAAACTATGTGACAATATATAACAATGTGCCTAAAATTATTAGTAGCAATCCAGATTTAGAGAAAACCTGTGTATAGTCAGAAAATAATCTATTTATGCAATAAATTGAAACCTGAGAATTGTACAGAAGGGGAAATGGTTTTCATATGCAGGACTTCCTTGTGATAAAGTGAAGCTGTTACTTCTGACAATCAAAACAATGGTACCATCTTGATGTTACACTATGGTGGCCCATCTGCACAATAGAGAAATCTTAAATAGAAACAGATGTTTTAGCAGGATAGTTCAAATCAAACTTTATATTGCAGTGTTTGCTCTTGAGTAATGCAATTCCCCTCCATCTTCTACATAAAAGGGACCAATATTTAAATATTTCTAGACAAAAGGAATTCAATCAGACATCCCAAAAGTAAAAACAAAACACTAGTATTTTTACTGGTCATTTGACTATGAGCATTGCAGAGCCACCTCATTCAAGAGTTTAGTCAAGCATTTCAACTCTACAATTTATTTCAGCCTAACAATATTTTACTGATCCTTGCTAGGTGAACCACAGAACACAAAGGGACGGGACACACACACACACACACACACACACAATGGACATACAGTTTCTGTCAAGTATATTCTTCTCACGTTAGTAATGACGACATTACCCAAAGTGGTGTGCAATGGGATCAAACTTGGAATCACAAGGCTACAAAGTAAACATCTTAACCACACAGTAATGAACAGAGGGATATAAAAACATTCAGAGTGTGGAACAAAGAAAGAAAAAAGAGAGAGAGAGAGGGAGGGGGGACCAATTCAAGTCAATAGAAATCACAAAATAAGACTAGGTATCAAACTGTTAAAGTGTGTTAGATTTATTTTTTTGCATGAATTTCCATAAAAAAATAATCAAAAGAACTGTGTTCATCTCCTGTTTGTCAAACTTGAACCTTTTAACATGCATAAAATTAATGAGATTAAATATGTTGATGTATGATAAATAAAAATGAAATTATGAAGCTAAGAGAAAAGTGATTTAGTAAAGGCTAATCCTGTCACCAAATGTGCTGCCAACAAGACCAGGCATAGCTGGTTTCATATAAATGGCACTTTCTTTATGGTGGCTGGATTTCGCTGGTTGGAATGTTGGAAGGTCAAACAAGAAATAACAACATCTCTCTCTAAGAGGATATGTTCTTTTTAATCTATCACAGTTAAGTAAACTAAGGCCAACAAAATTAAATTATCCAGGAACAACAAAACATCTAGAAAAGACTATGAATTCACATAAGAAATCAAAATGCCTAGTATATATTTTGGCATTTAACATTTCAGAAAATATTTGGCTGATATTACAAATTTAAAAAACATCAACAGCAATAACTAAAGACACAGAAAACAACCATGACTATAATACAAATGAAAATAAACAAAATTTAAAAAAGACAAAGATGACATTTGAAATTTGGAATGTATTATTAGAAGCAATCACATCAAAAACAGATAGATGCATCTACACTATTTACATATTAATAAATAAAAAGTGAACAGATTCAAAATAAAAATTGAAAAACACTCATAAAAATAATACTGAAAAGCACATCAAAATACTGTACATTTTAACCATAACAATGGAATGCAAATTTTTGGATATATTCTCTTGTCACTTTTCCCATATATATATATATATATATATATATATATATATATATATATATATATATATATATAGCACTAACCCAAATTATATAACACCACGAACACACACTAATTATGGACTGTCTTCCTTTAGTGGAAACAAAGAATCTATCAGCCAAGCCAATGAACAACTAACACATGAACAAGAGAATAGATCCAATAAAAATAAATAATAGATTTCACACTACATTTTTACCTTGAACAACAAGTTTACAAAACAAATTGAGACAAAACTAAAGAAAAGAAAATTTTCAATGTTTATATATATAAAACAATACTAATTTAAGTAAATTTCTAAATATAATGAATAAACCAGTTTTCAGCTTGATCTGACAGTCTCATGTGGTTTTTGTTGAAATTAAAAAGAAAATCTTTTTTTATATAAAAAAAATGGTAATAGATAGACTAATCAGAGTTAATGTAATAAATATTAATATCACAGAAAACTGTTAACTGAAAGGATTGCAAAAAAATGGATAAATAATTATACAAAGTGACTTTCTACATAATTTTATAATGTTTTAAAGTAATTGCATCACTGTTAGTTCCAACAATGAGTATTCCAGATGTCTGATCAACTGAACTGCCAACTCACTAAATTAGCATGTAAGTGGCTGAGTGTTCTACAGACATGTATATACTTAATGTAACATTCAAACTGAATCAGTGTTACATAGCATATGACAAGGCTGGTGTTTCAAATTACAGGTACAGTCCATCCAATGGGCTTCAATGCAGTTTCCATTGATCCAATTTCACTCATAAGGCATAGGTCAACTTCAAGTAAAAGACCCTTACCCAGAATGCAGCACAGAGGGATTGAACCTGGGATATGATGATTGCAAAGCAAACTTCTGAACCACCCCAGCTGCAGTGACACCCACTAGTCTAAAGTAAAACGATAATGTCACTATATCGTAAAGTTACATCATCACTATTATAGGTATGAGTGAACCAGAGACTAAAAAAGGAGAAATAATGTTACTAATATAATTACCATCATTTCCCTCGACCTTAACTCTTTAACATTTGAACTGATCATATTTGGCCCAAATATTCTACTTGTCTTATGTTCAAACTGGCCAGATCCTGCCTCTTACACCTAAACTACAATTATCATTCTAAAAATAAACAAGCCCATCATTGAAATCTTGAAGCTATGAGATAATGATTGATTAATGCAAAACAATGTTAATAAATAAGCATTATATTTGTCAGAAAAATTTGAATATTAAAGGGTTAATGCTTAAAATTCAAAATTCTTAGAAATGAATTTCATTTGCTAATAACTATTACTAGCTATGAAATGAAAACTTATCTAAAACACTAAACCAACAACCAATCAAAGTTCTCTCGAAAGTATAAACTAATTATGTTAACAAATACAGTTGATTTTATTTGACTTAATGTATTCTAATACTTAAATGCAATTTTTCTTTCTTCAAAGAAAATGTTTCAAAGAATTACAAAAGAAGGAAAATAGGAAAAATGTCTGTATTAAATCTAAACATATCTATTAAAGAAAAGAATCAAATTATTTTAAATATTATTAGAATATTTTAAAATTTTCATACTCAGATAATTTGAAGATGTCTTAAATCTTTATATCTAATCATATCTATTAAGGAAAAGAATCATCAATTATTTTAAGTATTATCAGAATATTTTGAAATGTTTATATTCAGATATGTTCTGAATAACACTGGTTCAGGATTGCAAGTATCTAACTGAAGTGTAATTTTGGGGGAAACCTAAGAGAATATTATGCTATAATTAAACTATAGAGATCAAACTGATATGATGTATAATTCATTATATATTGTACATCACACTTAAAATACTGCAATCGTTACACCTGCCAGAAAATTTATAAATACGTAGAATACAACAATTTACTTTTGAGAGCAAATCAAATTTTAAGTGTTTAAGACCCATATAAACAGAAAGAAAAAGGTTTTACTAATAGAACTTAGCAACGAATTCCAGAGCAAACACAAGTATATTTTTCAGGACTCTTGCTGAATAAAGCTAAAATATTCTTTTTTATATTAAATATTATCCATAGTACACTGAGCTTAATGAACAACTCTATTATGTTGTTGTTAATATTTTAAGAGACCACTGGAAAAAAAAAACTTATGATATAAACAGTAACAGTTTTCATTTCAACTATTAGATCTTTGGTTACAAAATAATCATTTTCTTATTAACAGCAACATTAAACTACAGACTTGCTGCAACTCATAATACTGTTAATGAGAACAAAAAACAAAAAAAACAAATCAAAATAAGATTTTCTTTTCTTTTTTTTCCAGTCTGATATTGCTGTTATAATTGTTTGAGATTATCCTGTGCCTTTTAACAAACAGGAGCTAATTTTTACAATTCTGTTCTCTCACAATAATTTACTTGATTAAAAGTATGTCTGCAATCAAAATCGGCCAGGAAAGCCAAGAGCTGTTCGAAATCTGCTGGGATAGGGAACTCCTCGGGTAAGTGGAAGGGAACTGAGAAATGACATCATGTTCTTCGGGGTAGGTAACAGTGCCCGTGACAGAGGGCCAGCTCCTACAATTGAGCGCTGAGTGCTAGCCGCAGCAGCAGCCAACATTTGGGCGGAGGATGCCCAGTGCCGCTGATGGGATCGCTTCAGCTGCAGCAGAGGACCGAGCAGTTTGCCCTGAAAGTGTCAATAAAAACACAATGTCAGACTTATGAGACAGGAGAGAGGCCGAAGAAGAGCAAGGGAAATTACAGGCTGACAACCTGCAATAGTGGAAGTGGCAATACAAAATGTAGTGTGAATTGCGGCTACATTTTAATTAGTTTTGGCTTAACTAAAATTGTTTTCATTTTATAATCTAATTTTGAAAGTTGTATGTAGAATCATAAAGTTTGGTTATATGACATTTGGTGTAATTAATATGGATCACTATAAATGTGTAATTGTGTTCTGGCTTATTGATATCGGTTTACAAAAAAAAAAATTAAATAAAAGGATCTTTAAACATAGAAGAAAGCAAGCTTTTATTTTGATATGGGAAATCATAGACGATACAAAAGTCTAATCAAGATGCTATTGTGAATTATTGAAATTCTATTAATCAGCTGCTAAATGTTATCAAATATACTTAATAGATAAAAGGTAATAGAAAAATAATTTCTGTGCTTGGAGAAAGAGAGAGTGCACATGTGTATGTGTGTGTGCGTGCACGTGTATGCATGTATATGTGCGTGTTGATTTTAAATACTGAATGTACAACTAAAAGTTGGTAAAAAAAAAATGTAAAAGACAAACACCAAATTTCCACTGAAATGCATTTTGAATCATTACTTTCTACTTGCACAGAAATCAAGTAGTAAAAGTAGTCATCATATTTTATAAAGTTTTCAAAGAAATGTTTGTCAAAGGACATAATTATTTGAAGTGTAAATAGGAAAATGTTATCATCATAGAGTACAATATAGAGATGGACATTAGACAATGAATACAATCACATTATTAAATGAGGATGAAATGCCAACAATATACATTAATATATTCCAAACTCTAATTGGATAATTAATGTCTGATACACTTCAACCTCTTGTCCTGGCTGAACTCATCCCACTTCCATCAAACTTTATTCATACAAATGTATGTTTGTATACACACACACACACACACATTCACATATCTACAGGGTCTTGCAGATAAACTGAGACCAATTTTGAGCAGCTGACTTAGAAGGTTGACCATTTTATTTTTTGACAAAACCTTGCTTGAAAATCTAATCCTTCTCTTTATTTTTCAGATAAATAGCAAACTTATTTGACAACTGAAAGTCATGGAACAACAGAATTGTTCTGCCTGTTTTGCCACACACTAGGCACACTTCCAATAAAATTGTTAAGTTGATGAAACTTCCAAAAGCAACAGTTTATCATGTCTATAAACAATTTAAAGAAGAAGGAAAGATTGAAAGAAAAGAACACAAGACCCAAAGTGATTCCAAGCGCAATCCAAAGTTTTGCACTGGCCTCAAACATTTAATTGAAGTCAACCCACCCACATCCATGACAACTCTTGCAAAGAAATGCAATGTTCCCTTTCCAAAGTGTCCAGAGCTGTGAACAGGAGCTTTGGCAGGACTAGCTATGTTCAATGACACCATCAACCCCTAACAGCCAAGACCTAAGTAATCAAAGCCAAGTGATACCCAAAGCTTCTGTTAGTCATCAAGCATCAAGGTGCAGGAAAAACTCTCATGTTTGTGGAAAAGAAGAATTTCACTGTGGACGCTGAGAAATTCTCAAGTGATTGCATACAACCCTTCTGACATCCCTATTGTATTTGAGGCTAAGAATCCTGCCTCTATGAGTGATGGAAGTGTCATAGATCCACACTTCATTGAGTCTAGCTTGAAGATCAACACATCTTGAAGAACTCTGTTATCTTGGATGGAGCAGAAGTTTGAGCTTGACAATGTGGTACTAATCCAAGATTCTGCACTATGCCAGGGGCCAAAAGCATCACAGGCCTTCCTTGGTGAGAAGGTGCCATTTTTTGAGAGGGCTAACATCTGGTCCAGTAATAGTCCAGATCTCAACCTTCTCGATAACTTTTTATGGGGTGTACTTCAAGCATGTACCAATGCTTTACCACACTCGAAAACCTGCATTGTGCATGCGACATGCAAAATCAAAAAAGGCAGAGGTTGCAGCAGCTGCAAAAAATTTCGTTCTTGTGAGGAGGCAGTAATTGCCCTAAAGGACAGCCATATTGAGTGATGTTTTAGTTGTAATAAATGTTACTTTAAAATTATATTTGGCTACTAGCATTATTTTAGTATTTATAACCAGTTTTATACATTGTAAAAACTGTCTCAATTTATACATCTATTCCTAGCTTCAGTCTTGATCATTCTTTCTCTCTCTCTCTGTGGCCGAGTAACCATGTATCTCCTCTACAGCAAGACACCTGTTTCTGTCTCGCTGTCACACTAACCTTTCATCATTTGGCACAAGATCATCTCCTCTCAAAGGATCTTTGTCTTGCAAGTTACCTGGTGACTCAGTCAGTGTTGGTGCCACGTAAACAACATCCAGTTCACACTGTAAAGTGGTTAGCATTTGGAAGGGAATCCAGCTGTAAAAACACCATGCCAACACTGACCTCGCCTATGCTCATGCCGACTCCACTCTGCAAGGTAGTCGGTGTTTGGAAGGACATCCAGCAGTAAAAACCACGCCAAATCAGACAGTGAAGCATGGTGCAGTCTTCTGCCTAGTCAGCTCCTGTCAAACCATCCTAACCACACCAGCATGGAAAGTGGGCATTAAATGATGGTGATGATACACACACACACACACACACAGTGTCAATCATTTTATGCCCACTTAGCATTTTGATACGAGTTGAAAAAGTTGTTACTGTTCTCTTAGGCAAGCCAGAGGATGATATCTCACTCAAAAGTTTCATTTAGATTTGATTTCTACAGCTGGATGCCCCTCCAAGGACCAACAGTAAAGTACAATTTTACTAAATGTACTGGATACATTATTATGATACTAACACTTGAGTCAAATCTCTCTGACAATGCAGAACAACCCTCTTGATCCTAAACTTTACAAAATTACAAGGTGTATTTTATCATGGAAATAGTACTAAGGAGAATTGCCATAAGCTCAACTAGATTAGAGAAGTGCATCTGTTCCCTATGATACTGCTTGCCAACCACTACAGAGAATATAATGGACCCATTTAATCATAGCACTAGCATTAGCGAAACTGCCTTTTAATCTCTGATTTTTTTCATCCACTGAAGATGAGGTATCAGAGAAGATACTCATTTCAATCATTGGACTATGGCCATGCAGGGCAACTGCCTTTAAGGGTTTTAGTCAAAAAGATTGACCCCAATATTTATTTTTTGGTCTCTTTGGCTAAGTTAAAAAGTTACATGAACTTAAACAAACCAACATCAGTTGTCAAATAAGGGTGAGGACAAACATACAATCATATCTGTACGACGAGCTTCCACAGTTGTTTCTGTTAACTAAATTCACTCAAAAGGCAACTCATGGCTATAGTAAAAGACACTTGCTCAAAGTGTTGTACAGTGGGACTGAACCCAAAATCATGTGGTTGCAAAGCAAGCTTCTTACCACACAGCTATAGCTGAACCTGTAGATAGGCAACTTTTCTGAAATACTTATAAGAAAATCCAAGTGAACCAAGTAATTTCAGAAATTACTTCAAAAATTATCATCAACCAATTTAACCCTCACTGATTACATTTTTGCATGCTAATGTGCAGATACTTAATATCTGCCCAGCAAAAATAAAATGTGTATACTATGTCATATGGAAAGTACCCCATGATCAAAATCAAGTTGACTCAGTCCCTGTATCTCAAGTGCACTTGCATGGAACCAAATAAGGATTAAACATCATTTTGTCTGTATACTAAGTTTGATTTGAAATGAAGAGTTTGATTCCAAACCATAGTAAAATAACTAAGTACATGCTTTTGAGATTATATTATGACTGTTTTCTTGTCCTTTTTTTTTTTTGAGGGGGTGTGAGGAAGAAATCTTTCATAAAAATTCATTTCAAAAATGCTTTTTACTACTATAAAAGTTAAAAATAAAAAAAAGATAATTCAGTACAGGTTTAGTTACCTAGTGCATTCATAAGAGTATAAATATAACTTGGAATATAAGATAATCTGTGTAGTATTCCTGTAGGAAGAAAAACAAATCTATCCATGGATAGTTTACATTACATATCTAACAGCACTATACCAATGACCAACATTTCTCTATCTAGTCAATCTTTAAAATTAATCAAATCTAATACATCTTTTTTTGCTTTATGGCTTAGGCAGGGAAGTGACAGTACCTATGTCACTTTTCAGAGCTTCTGATAATCAGTGGAAGGGATTTATCTTTAGCCAGAGATCTGGCCCAAATGCATGTAACAAGACTGCTAAAGACAATTAGTACTGTTAATAAGGCATTGGATTAAGTCTACCACTCAAGGTCAAGTACAGCCTCTCTGGTGGGTTTCTCTAGTTTCCACCACAAAGCTGTGGCTGAGCTGCTGCTGTGATACAAAACATTTACTCAAGTTGCAGCACAGTGGAGCTTAACTCAAAACGATGTAGTTACAAAGCAAAATCCTTAACCACATTGCCATGCCTGCACGCAGAATCACTCAAACTGCTAGAAATAGCTTTATTCTTGTTTTAACTTTTAACCTAAGCTAACAGAAGTAAATTTCAACTTGTTTGTATGTCTGTGTTGTGCATACACACACAATGACATAAACAACTGTCTGATAATCAGTTACATGAAACTGAGTAACAGTTTGTAAAGTCGCTTCAGCTTCAATAAATAACTATTATATTTTACCTTTGGTGTTGGAGTGTTATTTTCTGCACCTTGTTTTACAAACATACACAAGCGTATGTATGTATAAAACATCTCAATACATAATCAGTAAACATTACAGAAGTATTTAAATGAAAAACAATTCTACTCTCATATTCCCAAAATAACAATCTACCTGACTTTAAGATACAAAAGTGCAGCAACCCTTAGCTTTTCTTATGACAGAAAAAGTTTCTGCAGAATTTTAAAACAGAAATGATATCAATTTCAGCTCATTGCAGGCACCAATTTGTGGCAAAACAAAGAGAGAAAAGTTGTAGAGACACACCGTTTTGCATTATAGATCAAATGTGATAGGTTTCTCTTTCTCACATACGAGAGGGTGCTGGAAAGTTCCTGGCATTGGGTAAAAGAAGATATAGGAGGATCAGTCAATTATGATTTTATTCAACATATTCCCCTCTCAGATTCACACACTCATTGCAGCAGTCCTTCAATTTCTATAAGTCTTGTAAGAAAAACTCGGAAGAATAGGCCTCCAACCAGTCCTCTGCAGTAGCAATCACTTCTGAATCAGAGTGCAATTTCATTCCCTTGAGATGTTTCTTCAGTAGTGGAAAGAGGTGATAGTTAGAGGGGGCCAAGTCAGGATAGTAAGGCGGGTGGTCTACCAATTCAAAGCCAAAGTCACGTATTTTCCATAGAGTTTCATGTGCTGTGTGTGCTGGTGCATTATCCTGCAAAAACAGGACACCACGGTTTAGCTTTCCAGAGTGTTTCTGCTGCAAAGTTTCATGTAGTTCATCCAACAGAGACATGTAGTATTCTGCGTTGATGGTGTGACCCTTTGGCAGGTATCTTATAAGGAGGACCCCATCTTTGTCCCAGAACACTGAGGCCAAAATCTTTCCAGCTGACTTCTGGGTTCAAAATTTCTTGGGACATTGTGAACCGCTGTGGTGCCAATTCATTGATTGCTGCTTGGTTTGGGGATCATAATGATGAAGCCAAGTTTCATCCATGGTGACTAAACGAGTCATAAAATCAGCCTCTCCTGCTGGAAACTGGTCCAAAATCTGATGCGCTTCTGATCTACATTCAGGTATTTTGGCACCCATTTTGTGAAAAGCTTTCTCAAGTCCAGAATGTTGTGGGTGATGTGGCCAACTCTTTCACGAGAAATCCCCAGAGTCTCAGCTATGACTCTAGCTGAAACCCGGCAGTCCTCGAGAATCATGACACGCACAGCATCGGCTTTGTCCTCTGGCTGTCCTAACTGGGGTTCATCTGTGACCTCAAAATGACCAGCCTGAAACCTTGACACCCAGATTTTCACAGAGGAGTATGATTGGCATTTATCCTTCAAGACTTCCTTCATCTCGCCATGGATTTCCCCCACTCCTTTGCCTTGCAAAAAGAGGAACTTCACGACTGCCTGTACTTCAATTTTACCAAAATCTACTGTAGGAGCTGCTGTCCTGTATTAAATCTGCAAAAAAGAGCAAAATATATTGTATACCACCATGATTTTTTGCATATTTTCTCCTAAATAGTTGTCCTATCTCCCCTGTAAAGGTAACAGCTCTACTCTTTCGTGATTCCCTTAAAGTCAGGAACTTTCAGCACTCCCTCATACAACTTTTTTTTTCAAGAAAACAACAACAAAACCTTGAACTATATTTTATTGTGTTATTATTAACACTTTCCTTTAAAAGAAATCAACTGCATTACCAAAACAATGCTGTTTTGAAATCTTGTTTGAAGAACTAGAAGTATACATTAATTTCTGTAAGAGAGGCAGGTTTCTCTTCTTTATTTCTAAAACAAGGTGTACAGTGAAATATAAATAATGCAATCCTAGCAATATTTCCATTAATATTGAAAATGATAGCACCACCATATTGAGGCTAAACATGGCAAAAGTTGGTAGAATAATAACAACAAATGTCTTGCAATCACAAGGTCCGTTTGGATCATTTATATATCTATCAGTACATATATGTGTATGTCTTTGTGCATATTTATGTTGATGTGTTTTAGAGAATGTATGTATGTTGCCATCTGTCAAGACAGGCAACAATATTTCTAGCTAACAAACATGCCTTTTTCTTCATATTTTCTTTTTTGTTTGTTTTTTACATTCTTTCTTTCTTAGTAAACACAATTGTGTTGCCTTCGCAACAGAACTACATTATCAGATTCACAATGTAACTTCTACACAGTCTGACTAATAGACATATTCAGTACTTTGTTGTGTGTTGTTTTAACAAAATCAGAAAATACAGGATGAATGCACCCAGACAAAGTAGAAGGCATATTAAAACCTAGCTCAGCTGGCATAACAGGGCAACTGCTTCTCTAGACAAATAGAAGCTTCCATATATACATGTAAGAATATAAATTCTTCATATATATATATATATATATATATATATATATATATAGGTTATGAGAGGTAATGGTGTCAATAAGACCCAAAGGTGTCAGGTAATGCTGAGTAAGTGCTATGGATAGACCATAGTTAAGCTCTAGGTTTGGTGATTATGTGAATAAGGAGTCCAACATAAGGCATATATCAGCATATGTATATATAACAAATTTTTTTTCAGAATGAGATAAAAAAACCAAGGCTGTGAAGATTTTAGAACATTTATAAATAGAAGGTCTTACAGCTAAATGTTCTAAAATCTTCACTGAAAAAAACTTTTATATATATATATATATATATATATATATAAATATATATATATATATATATATATATAGATAGATAGATAGATAGATAGATAGATAGATAGATATAAACTGAGAGAGAGAGAGAGAGACCAAGAAAGAAAGATACCCTTTGGCCACAAATAACTATGGGATTGCACCTTGAAAGTTCCCTTCCAAGGCACAAGTCCAGGCAAAGTTGTTTATGGAAGACCAACAGTTGCCATGCATACCAAGCTCCCCTCTCCGTGCCACTGATGTTGTCCAAAGGAAAGGCAAAGGCCAATACAGCTTGGCACCAGTGACATTGCAACTCATTTCTACAGTTGAGTGAATTGGAGGAACATGAAATAAAGTGTCCTGCTAAAGAACATAACACACAGCCTGGTCCAGGAATTGAACTCACAACCTCATGATTGTAAGCCCGAAGAGCTAACCACTGAGCCATGCACTTTCACAAACACACACATACATGCACTCGCACACACGCACACATACATACACACAAAGGGAGAGAGAATGTTGAAATGTACTTTCTTTTTCCATTATTTTTTTAAAGATGTTTGCTTTTAGAGAGATTATGTGTATACACGAGTGACTGGTAGGATGTGTGTGTTGAGTTGGTAAAAAATATCAATTTAAGACAACATACTCCAACCAGTGTATCACTTCATCTGTTGTTGGAGTATCACAGTTGGAATGCTCATATGCATTTCATATATTTAATTATCATGTATGAATCCCAGTCAAGGTTTTCAAGTGTGTCAAAATTAAAGTCATGACTAATGAGTTCATTAATAAGAAACTGAATCCTGCATGTATATATGTAAGCAGGCAAGTAGGATATATCTATGTCCATGTGTACATCATGCATATAATTATTGTAATACATCCAGCAGGGATTTCTTGCATTTCAGAAATTAATGAGTCACAACTAATGATTTTATTAACAAGGAAAAGAACTGAATACAAAAAATAATAATAATAATAATAATAATAATAACAATAATATCAGGCTAATTTCCAAAGATATTTCATAACCTATCTTCCCAATTTCATGGCCATAAACTTCAAAAAAGAAAAAAAGAAAAAAAATCAAATGAAAGAAGAGTTAAGAAACTTGTAAAACATCATCAAAATTAAGCAAGTGTTAATTATGTTAATTAGACTAATGTAAAGGGGTAAATTTTATATATATATATATATATATATATATATATATATACTAAATGCAACAAACATGGAATGCTAAATTCAAATGTATATCATGAAACAAAAATAAGATTAATAAAAAAATGTTACTACACATCAAACTGTAGTACAATTTCATATATGCATATATATATATGCCGTTTTCGTGCGGGTGACACGTAAAAGCACCCACTACACTCTCTGAGTGGTTGGCGTTAGGAAGGGCATCCAGCTGTAGAAACTCTGCCAAATTAGATTGGAGCCTGGTGTTGCCATCCGGTTTCACCAGTCCTCAGTCAAATCGTCCAACCCATGCTAGCATGGAAAGCGGACATGAAACGATGATGATGATGATGATGATGATATATCATCATCATCATCATCATCATCGTTTAACGTCCGCCTTATATTCTTTTATATGTTTCAGCCCTTAGGTTGTGGCCATGCTTGAGCACTGCCAGTGTAATCACCTTTTCAATAGCCAATCTTATGTGATTGGCTTTTGGTGAAGGATAGCATTTGATACAGCTGCCCTCTTTCGAGTTTCCTGCCATGATATAAGTTCATCTGGGCCTTGGATAACAGGAGTTGTTTCTTGAAAACATCTACTCCTACTTCATGAAGATCCCTCAGGTGTTTTGCCAAGGCATTAAATAGCTATGAGCCCTTGAAAATCAAGCTATTACAATACATAGTCCTCACTCTAGATGGGATAGCTGGGAGCCTTGGAACAGTGCAGTGACATCTGTTTGGGGGATGGTATAGCTCTTGACACCAAAGTTTGATACCAGCCCCTCTAGGATCTTCCATACATAAATTACTGCATACCTCTCCCATCTTCACTTCAGGGAGTAAAGTCATAGCTCTCTCAGTAGCTCAGCTGTTCCATTGATGTCATCTTCCTGATATAGCGCTGTTGAACTGCCTCAAGTTCCACTATCAATTTGACACTGTAGGGTGATCACGGTTGAGAGCAGTAGTCCACTCCATAGAACCAGCATAGTTTCTTGGTCACTTGTTCTGAAGGTTCTCAGAATCAATCCAGCCAGTCACCAGCACATTGACACCATCTTGGTGATATGTACCTGAAACAAGGCGTCATTGCTCATATCAATCCCCAGATCACACACTGTGACACTGGAATTGCTGCTCCTTTTGGTCCAAAATATCATTGTTGTGATTGGAGTGCCAATTAGCTGGTAGCAGAAGGATTTAAATTTACCTGCATTAAATTACACGTTTTCTTCGGCCCATTTATATATCTTTCTGTAGATTAGCATCAGAAGGTTCATTGACTGTTTGTACTACTTTTGTGTCATCAGCATAGCTAATAAGTGTGGCTGCCTGTGTAACTGATGGCATATCTGAATATATATACATGCAAATGCATATATATATATATATATGCATGCATATATCTATATACCTATATATGCACACACACACATATATGCATGAATATATTTATATGCCTATGTGTATGTATATATATATGCTGCTACAGAAGTCTGGTTGTAGGTCCTTTCTTCTGAGTTCTTTTACAGAAAAACTGAAAGACTGCTGCTATAAATATATGAATCTGAGAGAGAAATATGCTGAATAAAATCATAATTAACTGATCTTCCTGTATTTTCTTTTACCCAAAGCCAGGAACTTTTCAGCACCTCCTTGTAAATATGTGAACATGCATAATTGTTTGTTTTGTTGTTTTAGTTTTTTTTTTTCTTTTAAGATATAAATGAACTTTGCTAAGCAATGTGAAGTAAACTCAACCATTGCCAAAAATAAGCATCAATGAATTATAATTAATAACAGTAAATAATAATGTAATTCATAAAGCAGATTAAATTTGTATAAATAAAATATATAAACAGAAATATAAATACATACACAATTAGGAAAATCTCCATATTACACATGATTAGTGCACGCATTTTTCGGGTATGTACTTGCAAAATAATTCTATTATGAAAGGCTAATGATCTAAAAGACGTTTTAGCCATCATGAACTCGTTCAGCTTAGTTAATATCATAAAATATATTTAAATTGAAGTTATAACTGTTGTCATTTTCATTGATGCATAAATATCTTATCTAGGATCAGCTATAACATGAGTTACCCAAAATATAGTCCCTCATATTTTCAATTAAAAAATTTGTAAAATTATATGCAATTATTTTTTAAGACTTAATACTTAAAGCAATAATGAAAAAAAAAAATTTAATTGCATTAATATTTATTTGAAACCAAAAACTGTTTGTAAGTTTCTTACTGCTTTAACGTGACAGCAATAGTTTTAGATTTTTTACTTGCCACATGTGAAAAGTATTAAATTTATAAAGTAATTTATGGAAAAAATTCAAGCCAAAAAAAAAACAAAAAAAAAACACAAAATCCTAAATAGACACTCAAGTATGAAAGTCAGGTTTCACATAAAAAAAATAACAGGTAAATGTGGATGAAAATTCAGGTGAGTAAATACCTTAAGATAAATCATAAGCCCAATTTTTTATCAAAGAAATAGAAACTTTTAAAAAATTCCAAATTTTTTTAAGATATTAAATTAGAAAAGCTGAAATACCCAGAAATGTAGATATCTTTCTTTTTTTTTAATTACATTTTCCAGCAAATATCCAAATTTATTCCATATA
Source organism: Octopus bimaculoides (assembly GCF_046866305.1). Taxonomy (NCBI): domain Eukaryota; kingdom Metazoa; phylum Mollusca; class Cephalopoda; order Octopoda; family Octopodidae; genus Octopus; species Octopus bimaculoides. Next base: position 134,837,086 of record NC_142929.1, read on the forward strand.
GCTAATAAACAGTTAACTCTCAGATGTCAAATAAGCACAAGAAACAAAATTTATCTTACCTGTTGATAAGGGTTATAAGCTTGTGGCTGAGGTGGTTGTTGCTGTTGTGGTGGTTGTTGTTGTGGCTGCTGCTGCTGCTGCTGTTGTTGCTGCTGCTGTGGGTTTGCTGGATAATTAAAATTTTGAATTGGTTGATTGGTTTGATTAGTAGAACCAAAAGGACTAAGAGCTGAAGATGGTTGCTGTTGGGGAAATTGCTGTCCTGGCATCGTTGGTCCAGAAAACTGCTGCTGTGGTGGTATTTGTTGCTGCTGTTGTTGTTGTTGCTGCTGTGGTTGTGAAGGTTGCTGCTGTTGGGTTGACTGCTGTGCTTGATAACCTAATAATAGAAGTATGAATCACAAGGATAGTATTAGAAATATTTTGTCAACACTTGAACTTAAGAAAACCAACAAATGACAAAAAAATTAACCTTTTTGTTACCATATTTCTTAAATTATACTGTTTTTGTCTCAATTAATTTTCAAAATAATGAAAAACTTGGTAAAATAACCATCATTTGCAATATTAACAAAAATTTTTGACAGAAGATTTTAATTCAGATGACTTTAAACAGAATAGTTTTATCTTAGAACTAGGGTGATCTTAGGTGTATTGATATCAAAAGGGTTAATGAAGATTTTCATTATATAACCATTTGTGCCAAAACTTATTTGAAACAACAATAGCGAAAAACATTGTTAAATCTAAAAGACAGATAATATATTACCAAGAGGCAGCCACAGAAGAATTTCAACCAGTAGTATCAAGCAAATAGATTTAAGGATAACAAAATTTAAAAGGAAGAAGAAAAGAAATGAATGAAAGACATCCAATAGTAAGATAGATGGTTCTGCAAAACTGAATATTTACATTTGAACTAATGATACAAATATAGCAACTGAACAGCTTTGGTCATCTCTAAGCAGATTTTATAGAAGGAAAGATAGCCAATCAAACACTTCAAAGGTCAAAGCAGTCTTGAGGTCATCCTAGCCAGAAATTTTGCATCTACTTAACAGTCAAATGTGTTTATGTATAAAAAAAGTTTGGTAGCTGCCACCAAAGAAAATGGAAAGTTGTATGACTAATTCAGGGGTGTCAAATTTGTTTGGTTTTGCAAGCAGGACTGAAGTATAAACTATATCTTTCAGAGTTTTATTCCTAAAACCGTATTCATAATACAGGTCAAAGTAAATGGACAAAGGAATCATTATAGACCATAACAATAGTAACAATAAAGAACAGAAAGAATATGACACATTAGCAAAAGCTCTTAGAGTGGGAATGGGGATATAAATAGTACAAATAAATGCAGAGTTCTTCAAAAGACCAGTGTGGTAGAAAGCTGACTGTCTTAACTGCAAAAACGTTTAATATTGTTCATGTCACTAGAAACTATTTGAATGAACAAAGTGAACATGACTGAAGGTGACATGTATAGACAAAGTGAAGGGGAAATATGTTGCATCAATTGGTATTTGGATTTGTAAACTTCTTTTCTATTGGTTGAAATAAAATAAAAATTTCCTTAAGATGCGGATTTGATTAATTGAAACTGGAGTTAATCACAACTAGTAATATTTTACACAATAGTTTATAATTAAAACAGGCATAAAAGTTTTTTTCACAAAAATAAGTGATTAAAGAAAACTGAAGAATTTTTAGAAAGCTGATTTTAGTAATGCATAATTAATACATAGGGCTGGTGATGCAATCTACTACTGTTGTGATAGAACATCTCTAGGTATCTTTGCTATAAGAGATTTACAAAAAGGTGGCAGCTAATCTAACAACCAGGAACAACTCACAGAGGTAAACCAAATTTCTGACCATAGTCATCTTGAATTTATGGACATACTGTTTTAAAATTAGAACTCAAAACAGGTGATTTTTTTTTTTTTTTTAATGGTAATTACTGCAAGGAAATGTGGCAGCCACATCCATGTAATTACATAGAATAGTCTCCCAGTAATACAACAGAACAGCTAGAGTACATATGAACAGACAAACTATGATATTTTACTTCTACATAAGATTATCTGGAATTAATTTACAATTAGAGTTATTAATACCATTATCATGTGTCTCCTTTAACAAATTAAAAGAAACCAATCTCTTTTACTTGCTCTTTCTTCCTGACTTAAGTGAGATGCTGGTGAAGATGCTAAGGAAATAGACCAGTGAATTAAATGTCTAACAACAGTTCATTACCTCAATATTCTGAGTTAAAATTCTATCATGGTTATTAGGCTGACCTTTCTCAAGTCAATAAAATACACCATTATTCATTTGATTACCTATTTCCTCTCCTGAAAAACTTCACCCTGTTCCTCACAAAAAAAAAAAAAATCAATATACAACAAAGATGGTGCCTGAAGAGGATTTTTATAATGATGTAAACACGTTAAAGAAGCAGTAAAACATAAACAGTCATTACCAGGGTTAACTTGTTGCAAGATTTCAAAAATTGCAAAAACAGTAGGTGTAAGCCAAGACTTTAGCAAAATTATCAAATGAAATGGAAAATTGTTAAGAATAGGTAGAAATTCATTAATAATAATAATTCTTTCTATTATAATAGTGATTCTCAACCATTTTTTCCTGTGGACCTCTTTGATTCCTATTTTACTAGGGTGGACTCCCATAGCCATTCAATGTTTTAAAAATCCTATTTTAGCTTTAAAATATAATAGGAAATTAAATATTATTACGAACTGTATAAAAAATTAAAATATTTTATATATTGTAAATATATATAAGTAATAAATTGCAAGTAAATTTTAATAAAATCTTACATGGACCCCAATTGAGAACTATTGTACAATAGGTACAAAGCTTGAAATTCGAAGGAAGAGTCTAGTCAATTACATAGAGCCCAATGCTCAACTGGTACTTATTTTAGCAAATCCCATAAGGTTGAAAAGCAAAGTTGACTTTGGTGGGATTTGAACTCAGAAATGCAAAGATCCAGAAGAAATACTGCCAAGCATTTTGTATGACATGCTAATGATTCTACCAGCTCACCACCTTAATAATAATCCTTTCTACTAAAGGCACAAGGCCTGAAATTTGGGGGAGAGGAAAAGTCAATTACACTGACCCCAGTACTCAACTGGCACTTATTTAATCGAGCCTGAAAGGATGAAAGGCAAAGTTGACATCAGTGGAATTTGAACTCAGAACATGAAGACGGATGAAATACCACTAGGCATTTTGTCCAGTGTGCTAATAATTCTGCCAGCTTGCTGCCTTAATAATAATAATCACCATCATTACCATTTAACACCCGCTTTCCATGCTGGCATGTGTTAGACAGTTTGACTGGAACTGGTAAGCCAAAGAGCTGCACCAGGTTCCTGTTTGATTTGGCATGGTTTCTACAACTGAACACCCTTCCTAACACCAACCATTTCAAGAGTGTAATGGGTGCTTCTTATATGCCACTGGCATGAGTGTCATTTACATGACACTGACAACAGCCATGACTACAAGTTCACGGGTTCCATTTACACAACAGCCATGACTATGGATTCACTTGGCTTGACGAATCTTCTCAAGCACAGCATACTGCCAGGGTCTCAGTCACTTATCACATCCATGAGGCCTAACATTCAAAGATCGGGCTTCACCACCTCATCCCTCGCCTTCATGAGGCCCAACATTCGAAGATTATGCTATCAGCAACGGCCATGATTATGCTTTCATGGGTGCCATTTACCTAACACCAGGAACAGCTACAATCTCACTTAGCTTGACAAGTCTTCTCAACCACAGCAAATCGCCAAAGATCTCTGTCACTAGTCATTGCATCCACAAGGCCCAACATTCAATGGTCATGCTTCATCACCTCATCCCATATTTTTCTGGGTCTACCTCCTTCACAGAGATTGGCACTTCTTTACCCAGCTATTCTCGTACATAGCAGCACACTTGTCTCTCTTGCACACCACATCTGATGCCTCTTATGTTCAGTTTTTCTTTCAAGACATGCTGTTGCTCATGCACAATGACATTGCACATCCAGCAAATAATAATAATAATAATATCCAATCCAAACAACACAAAATCATAAGCAGCAGCAGCAGCAAGTATAGTCAATTCTGTCGATCCCAGTATTTGCTTGGTTACTTTTATCAACTCAGGAAACACAAAAGGAACACTCAGCCTTCATGTAATGAAACTAATGAAGATACCAGGGAGTTTTTTTTGGTGGGGGGGGGGGGGGGGTGACTGAATGTTCTCTCTAAAGTATCTTAACATCAGAATAAAAATACATGTAGAAGTTGGACAATGTGTGTATAGTAGAACAAGTAGAAAGATAAATTTTTCAATGTGCAAATACTGATAGAACAGCATATATAGGATAAAATCCTTTTAGAGCAGAAAGGTTTGTCAGCAACCAGCCTTTTATCCTATATATGCTATTCTATCAGTATTTACGTGTTGAAAAATATATCATTCTACTTGTTCTACGCTTGTTCAATGCTTCAAAAACAAACATGTGTGTTTTCATATGATGTAATGTATGTATAATTTTCTTCTCTCCTTTTCCAACTGGGGTAACCATATATCTCAACAGGAAGGCACCTATATCTGTTCCTCTATCATAATTTAAACTCATCTCACACAAAACCACTCCTCAATATTACACCTTTCTCAGTTGAGGTTTTTTGTCTTGTGAGTTATTTGGTGACCTCACTAGTGTCAATGCCACATAAAAAAAACACCTAATACACTCAGTGAAATGGTTGGCATTAAGAAAGGCACACAGTTTCAAAAACCATGCAAAAGCAGGCATTGGAGCTTAGCAGGGTCCTCTAGCACATCAGCTCTTGTCAAACTGCCCAACCCATGCCAGCATGGAAAATAGATATTAAATGGAGATGACGATGATGACTAAATCTCATTTTTACATGAAGAGGTGACATTTCAAACTAAGAAAACTGCTTATTAAATTGAAAAAAGTGGACAGTTAGAGGTGAAACTTTTCCAAAAATGCTCTCATTGAAGTTTAGCATGCACATTACTAAACTTCATGTTTATTTCAGCACATATGTCCACTAGACAAAATAACTAGTAAAAGAGAAGGAAGAGGGTCAAATGCAACAACAAAGGAGAAAGAATAAAAAAGATGGATATGTTATCACAAGGAGAGATTGGTTATAATATTAAATTGAACCATCTGATAAATGCAAAATAATGGATGGTGGTGATACTAGATTTTCATATGTCTGTCTATTACCTTCTTTTGATGTCATTATAGTTGTACTCCTATTTTGATGTTATTTATAGACTACAAGTTATTAATACATACAGAAAAAGAATAACTGAACATATTATCAGGTGAGATGCACTGCTGTCACGTCATAATTCTAGTTTGTTAATTATCAATTGCATGCACTCAAGATTCATAAAGAAATGGTTAAATATCAACATTCCACTCAAACATAGAAAAAAAAAGTCTCCTCAGCATTCTTTCAAAAAGAAACTTTCTCAAAACAGGTGCAGACACGGCTATGAGGTTAAGGAGCTCATTTTGCAAATGATGTGGTTTGGGGTTCAGTCCCACTGTGCAACACCTTGGGCAAGTGTCTTCCACTATAACTTCAGGCCAAGTAATGCCTTGTAAGTGAATTTAATAGATGGAAACTCTGTGGAACTGATAGTGTGTATGTGTATGTCTCTCTCTCCCCCTCTCTCTCTTACCACCAGTACTGTTTGAAAACAGTCCATTTTTACCATTATTGCATGGATCAGACAGTATTTGTTTAGGCAGGTTTCCTACATTTGGCTGCCCTTCTGTCACCTGTTTCCAAGCAGGATAATATTCCCTGGTGACTGGACAGATTTTCACAGAAGATATGAAACATACAACATCATTTGTATGATGGTGCCACTCATTTGAAATTTATCATGTAAAGTCAAGACAAAGACACCCATGTATATGCGTGTGTGTGTGTGTATGCATATACAAGATCCACTCACAAAACTGTAGTTAGCCTGAGACTATAGTGGAAGATACGTGCCACAAAGTGGTGTTAAACCTGAAACCAAACGGTTACAAAACAAACTTCTTAACCAACCAGATTTCTCAGAAAGATTACTAGCTATGAGGTCATTATTTTAATTTCTATTAATCAAAGTGCTCTAATTAGTTTTCCTATACATGTGTTCTGGTTAAAATTGATTTACAACTTTCAACCTATGTCCACCAATCTGCAACCTTTCTTATTTTTCTTCTTTATGAACTTTTGATAGTGATATTTCTCAAATAACATGTGTAGACTGTCTGAATACAAGAGTATATTTAATCAATTTCTGTTTTATTCCAATGTCATAGAATTTATCAAATGTTTGATAGTTGTTGTTCAGTTGTAATTATTCTTCCTAAATATTTTTAAAGATAGGTAAGTTTAGAGATATATATAAATATATCAAACATATAAAGTCACAACTGAAACACGCTAGTCAGGAGGCATTTCCTTATTAACTTGTTTTACAAGTGAACAATCTTTTAATAAGATTTATACCCACAAAAACACTTTCTAACATCATAAAATTTTCAATATAACCTGATATTTTCCTTTTTCAATTTGAATTTATATTCAGCCTGTTCAAACAAATTTGTCAAATTTCAACTTGTATTTATGTATAAAACAAACATTAGTCTGTTTTCAGAGATTAAGAAATTCTGTAACACTACAAATAACAAATACTGATATAAAAAAACATCTCAAAAGGATGACATAAATTAAAAGCTCGTAACACACATAGCACATCCAAAAAATCTACCACATACATATGTGCACACATGCCAACATCAGAGATTCTTTTGGAAAATTAAAGAATTATTTTTGAGCAAATAAAAACAGACAGGAATTTACTCTTTTCACCAAATCATCAATTGTGTATTCCTTAATACTGTAGCCAAAACTGAAAAGAGTATCCTACAAAGAAGTATTTATCAATTTTGGTTATGACCTGAAAAATACCTAATCTTCCATACTGAGAAAGTACACTGATCATCTGCTCTGGATTCTGGCAATTCCCTCATATATATGAGACTATTTTCGAGTGCTATTCTCAATGGATCTGCATACCATTTACATGTGAAATGGTTCTGATCTTTGTATCTACTATCATATATTCTACCTCCAAAAATAGCTCCATTTAACAGTTAAGTTGAACCAACTAGCATATTTTGCTAATAAATTTCATTTACTGACCAATTATATAAAAAAAGAATTTTTAATCTATATTTTGAATCTACAAAGACCAGGCATTCCATTGAAGTACTAAGGATTTCTGTACAACTAGAAAAGCATACAAGAAAACATTTAGGAAAAGTTAATTACATACTATTAATGTATATCGTATTGAAACAGAAAGTTACTACTAACAGATAAAATATAGTTATATTCAAATATGCTTAAACATGTCACAGGTATAAGGAAGACTGTAACTCAGTTAAAAATTTGAAACATTACAGTTCCAAATTAGATAAACTGGATATCATTCTATAAGATACAGTTGAGCACAAGCATACCAAGTTTAATTGTCATACTATGAAAGTTTGAAATATTTCACTTATACACATTGCTGAAAATTACATTTTCAAAAGTCTGTTGCTCAAATGCACAATAAACTACACATTTGACTTATTGGGAAACTGAAAAAAAAAACATGTGAGAAGTTCAATACCTAGTGTATTAGTCAATTTATGTACATAGATTTTGAAATGCAGGAGTTTAAAACCACAAACATTTTTTTTAGCCAAAATGCATTTCATGCCAGATTTTGCTACAATGTGAAAGGAATTTAAACCAATGCTAAAGCCAATATACGTATATTTTTCACCAAACGAACTCTATCACTAACATCATTTAAATGCAACCATCTTTGTACATATTCCATGTATCTGAAATTCTCGTGTGCTATACCTAATAAGGTTTAGTTGAAGTAAAGAAACCACACCCAGGGCATGCAATTACCAATGGATTAGGACTACAGCAAAAAGGAATGAAGGGTAAAGAAAAAGGCAGATATGTTTTAAAAAGCATTAATAAGAAGAAAGAAAATTATATTGTTTTAATATTTTAAATGTTAGAAACCATTCCTCTTTTTTTATTAGTAAGAGATGGAAAAGTAAAAAATATTAAATATTTTTATTTTAGCATTCTTGTAATGAAAACTTTGATCTCTATTTAAAATAAAACAGCCTCAGCACGCTATTAAAAGGTAGCAATGAATATTCATAATAAAAGTATACTTTAGTTTAAGTGGCAGATACTGAAATATTATCTAACATATTTATTTCTAAGCTTCCACAGTAAAGTAAGAAATTCAAATTTAAACCAGTTATTTAATGTATCAAGTTACATTAAAGTAAACATGAAATAGAAATGACTCAAGAAACTTTTCAAGTCTAAACTTTAGTTTAACATCAGGAATTTTTATTATTATTAATGAGTCCACCAATAAGAAAATGATAGTCTATTTCTATACAACCATTTGCCACATTTAAATAAGCATGTGTATGCACACATGACCTATCAGCAGCACTTTTGCACCTCCAGAAAGGTGAATGGAATATGTCCAAAATGCCACATTGCGCTCCATACAAACAAACATTGCACAAAAAATATTTGAGATATCAATTGCTGGACCTAGAAATAATGATGTTCCTATGAATTCAGATAGCTTCCTTTGTACTACAGTCTTGCTCAACAAGGTTTCACTAGTTGATAAAGTTTAGAAGACTTGACAAATCCTCTGTATCCTATAAGATAAGGGACCCCAACCACCAATCCATTGACCAGCATTGAAGCCATGGATCATTAGGTACCAGGCTGCACAGAAAGAATAAATTATATATCTATTGTTTTGTTATGCATATGATCCCCTGATCCATAGAAACATTGTCTTGCATGAAACAAACCCAAGTTAGGAACTGTTTCAGTAAAAAAATGTAATAATCAATAATCCCTCACCTTCTTTATTAAATTTATAATCTGCTCAACACATTCCATAATTTTTTATGTGCTTTCACTCACATTGAAAACTAAGCAGATATTCAAGTTTTCTTGAATTGACTGAATCAGATCAATGAGATGAACATGCAGCAATAATTATCAAGTTAAAAATTATGAACTAAAGAATGGCCCAATTAAACAAGAGTTTTCAGTTTAATTCAGCACAGTATATCACCTATCTATGTCCTGCCTCTCAGAAATTGATTGACTATTAGTGCTGGTCAAAGCATATTAGATGAAGTAGGGCTGTGAATTGAGTGAAAGAGAAAGACAAGGATGAAAACACAATAGAGCAAGGAGCTTTTGAAGTTCAATGCCCAGAGTAATAGCAGAAGAAATGTGGCTGCCTAACATGACAAATCAATGTCTTTCAGCCAGAAATATACAAGATTTAAGAGCTGAATGAAATATTCATGAACAGGTCTTGAAACTATAAAACCAAGACGAGCTAAGAAGGAAGCCACAATGTGATCACTTAAAATGTTAGAAATAGTGGCTAAATCACCCTCATATCACACCCTACTCCCTTAAAAAAATAATTTTACCAATAAACATATTTTTAAACAGTTTAAGCCATTTTTCTATTATCAAGGAATGTATGAGAATGGAAGTATTAACTTTAAATCTCCATGTTTTCCTTAATGCTAATACTACTTTTTGAATAAGTTCATTAAGGTAGGAAAATAATGAGTGTTATGTGTTGTGTATATAAATTTCCGAGATTAATTATCATGAGTACTGATGGAAACATTTTTGAATACCAAATGTTAGTAATACTTTATTATGCATATGATCAAGTATGGTGCCTGATGACAACAGAGACTGAACAATTCAAAATTGCAGATATTTACTAAAACATAACACAACAGATGAATTTATGGACCTTATGGTTTCTCTGTCAACACTGAGTCTTTCTTAAAAATCACAACACAATGAACATAGCAACATTTAATCAGATATCTTTTTTGTCAATAGGAAACATCTGGCTTTATAATCATGCCATTTTAAACAATAACCAAGAACAATGGAAGAGATTAGTAAAAAATAAACAAAAAAAAGTTGAGTAATTTATACACTAAAGGAGAGATAAAGCAAAATCATGGAAACCATTGCATTTAGTATTTGTACTAAACAGACAGTTTAAACAGACAAAAAGCTTTATCTTTATACTCTGCTATGTTACACCTTATAAATTATATTCAAAGCTACCTTGTATATTCTCTGCATAATCAAATTTACAGGTGAATTTATTCTAGAACAAAAATCCTCCCAACTCCAAAGCACGAATCTAAAAAATACAGATCCTTAAATTATAAGGGTTTTCTACTTTACTTAAAATTCATTCAACCAATCTCTCCAATTTTTGTTAATTTACCAATTTGAATCAAGCTTAAAATGCTTACACATGATTATATGTTCCAAGGTACACTTCTCTGTCAATAGTTTAAATATATCCCTATTAAGTAAAAAATGTTCCTAAAAGAAAAATAAAATTCTTAAAAATACTTAATATTTTACTTTACCATCCACTGTAAGGAATTTATGTAAACACTTGTTTAGTAATAATACAAAATAAAAGAAAAATCTATTAAGCAGCCGGGGGTTAAAAAGTTATTCAAACAGCCACCTGAACTTGCCAGCATTCATAGTAACATTAACACTCACCTGGTTGATGCACTCCAGTATTAGGTGGGAATGTTTGGGGAGCTGGATATCTCATTGTTGGAGTCATCTGCTGGCCTGGTTGAAGAGGACCAACATTAACTGTTCGCTGTGCTTGTGGGTTTACATGATACTGTGGGTGGCCAGCAGCATTGCTAGCAGGTATTTGCTGATTAAGAGAAAGACCTGGTGCTGGGATGGGTGAGGGAGTAGGTTGCTGATGTGAAAGTTGCTGGCGCTGTTGTAAATGATATTGGTTGCTTGCCGAAGAACTAATACTTGATACACTGTCTGGGCTTCCGGGACGATCCGGAGCAGTGATGGCAGTTGGCACTGGTGTCTGAGCAGAGCTTTCATTTGGTGTGGGTCCTATATGATGGACAGGGAAACATAATCGAATCTAATGATATACTTAGCAGCAGCAGCAACAGCTGCATGTAGCCTTAGAAAGACTATAGCTTATGTTGCAAGTAAACCCCAAAAGTAACTTATGCATAGATAAAGAGAACTGTACAGAACATTGATTTATTTTCTTTTTAATCTGAAATCTTCTGTAAGATCTAATGAATTCTTTTTAGATAATCCATTAGATTAATTGAAATTTTGAATTTTAATAATTAAATGTTAAAATTAGCACCAAGATAGATATTGAAAATGTTATAAATACCCAAATAGCTACAGATACAAAGAGAGGCTGAGAAGAATCTTAAATAATGTTTAAACTAGAACTTAAAATAATCCTACATATATTAAAAAAAAAAAAAGAAAAAAAAAAGGTTTCAAATGATTCTTTATAATGTTCTTTTCAGTGAGCCTCAACTGTATAATAATCTGTCTAATTTAGTCTAAAAACATGTAACAAATATATACAACTAAGTCAGATTGGATTAATATTTAAATAAAATTCAAAATGTCGTCTGTCAAGAAGCAATTATCAATTATTATTCTATTCAGTGCAGTTTATTACACATATACATAAGCACATATACAACATACACACACCACGAACACTCAAGAAATGTTTGGCTCACAATACTCTACAAAACTGACCATTGAAATATTTCAAGTAAAGCTTTCTTTTTTTTTCTTTTCTTCTCATGATAAAAATGGAGAAAAAATGTAACATATTCCTTCTCATCTAGCAAGAGAATGGAACACAATAAAAGAAAAGAACAACTTATAAAAATAAATTATAAACCACCCACTTAGGCTAAGCAGGTGTCTTAATAGTTAAGTACTATCTCAGAAAATACATGGATAACTGCCAAACAGTTGCAGTTTCAAACCTAGTCAGGGAAGGATTTCAAGGAAAAAATTTCAATAAAAAAATTAAATACCAAAAGTACAGAATGATGGTTGGGATAGAACTTAACTTGGAATATGGAATCTTGAGTCATCATCAAGCATAACTGGCTACTTTTACCACCTGGATATGCTCATCAGAATTGACTCAGGTGAGAGACTAACAGACAGTAACATTGCATTACAAGTTAAAATTGGTTTCTACAATGGCTTTACTACATTCAGTGGTTCACAGCAAGAGTGCAGCAGTGCATCTTGAAACTAACCTCTATACAAATGTAATTGTAATTTCTTCCTTTACTGGAGGAATAAACCATATGGATTTGCTAAGGATGTAAATTTAGAAAAAAAAATGCATTTTTATATCTATTATAATTTATTGTATGTACACATATACATACTATATACATACACACAAAGTGAGTACAAAATATTTTTAAGCTTCTAAATAATGAAATAAAAAATAATTTACTAAAATTATCTTCATTCAAATGCATGGATATCCAGGTGAGAAATTTGTTATTGATAGCATCTATCTTAGTAGTAACATATACACACCTGTTTCTAACTAAGCGAAAAGTGCTACAGTTGTTAGATTAGATAAATATCCAATCTTTAACCAACATAATACATAAACAATAGCTTGTTTGTACATCAGCCCTAAGAAATATTTTAATTCCAAGTAATATAAAACAGCTAATACAAAACAAAAAGTATTGATTAAGCAGAAACTAAATACTTATAAATATGGTTTATAGCTCACTGAACTGATTTCAATGTATTGTTCACATTTATTTTATCAAATCCAAATGAAAGAAAAGCACAGTTTGGCCCTAGTGATATTTCAATTCAGATCAATGAGGGAAACACTGAACTTTGGATATCAAAAGGCATCCAAGTTGGTTTTCAACATCTCATGCCATCTCCATAATCCTATATGCTATAAAAACAATTTGTCTTGTATACATCCATCCAACCATCCATTTCAGCATGCTCTACTCCTGGAAAGACTGTTGAGGTAGAATCTTCAGGTAATTCATTCATCAGATTCTATCAAAAGTAACAGGTCACTTTCCTACTGGATTCCCAAGCATCACCAAGACTATGGATATTATCCAACCATCTCACTCATGGTCTATTCCTAGCTCTCCTGCCAGCTGGCTTGACTAGAAGAATCTGTCTTGTATACATCAATTAACAATATTCATTTAATTATGCTATAGACATTCAGAATTACTTCATCCCTTTGCTGCATATGATATGTTAGATGTTCCCGAGTGGATTTCATCATAATAAATCATTATTATTGAAATCAAAAATAGTTTTAGACAAACTTCAGATTCTGTTTTCATTTCACCAAAGTTTAAGAACTTTGAAGTAGAACAAATACACAGAAATATAAGCAGCAGGGAAACCGGCATAAATACAATTATATCATTGTAGACTCTTGCCAAGAAGATAACTCCTTTCATTTAAACAACTGAATTACTAATTTTAATTAGAAAGTATAAATGAATCTATTAGATGAATAAAATAGCTAGGAACCTAAAGTTAAATTTCACTTAATTTTAATTCAGGGTATTTTAAGAATATAAATTATATGTCTAATTATATGTCTATTAATTGTGACCATAATTTTTTTGGGACTATTAATCTCATCTTTAGAGATATAAAATGTTTAACCCTTTAGCTTTTAAACCAGCTACATCAAACCCAAATATTCTACAGGCTTTATGTTTAAACCAGCCAGATCTAGCCTGTCATACCTACCCTACAATGTTATTTTAAAAAGATATTTTCACATCATCAAAATCTCAAAGCTACATGATAATGCATGATTAATTCAAAATAATATGAATAAATAAGTACTACATTTGACAAAGTAATCTGAATGCTACACTGTTTTGATTGGTTCAATCTGTGGTCATCATTAGCTGTATTCCTGTATGTATACATATAACTGAACTGGATTCAAACAAACAACCTTTATTTCTAAACTAAAGGTAGTTTAACATTTTTATCCACTAGGGCAAATGTAGGTTTCAGTGGATAGGAATGTTACTAGCCTTAGTTTAGAAATAAAGGTTCCTAGTTCAAATACATTTCAGTAACAGCAAACATAGCATTGATGAAAATATCAAAAACAGTTTTGTCTCTAAAGATAAGGTTAAAAGAACAATTCAAATCACATAAATTATATTGTTTTATACTAAGTCTTAAATAAATATACATACATATAGTAAGAGATAGAGATCATATATAATTATCATAAAAATTTGGCCTTATTCCCTTCCAGAGTCTAAAACATTGAAACAAAAGCTATGTCTGAATTAAATATATATATATATTAATATACTTGCTTTGTATAATATATACAAGATTCCTCCATTCTATTCTTACACAGATATTGTTGTCATAACTATAGTTAATCTTTAACTATTTACTAAGCTCATTTAATGAAAAATAACTCATTTTTAAATGTGTTGAGATATGATTTGTAAAGCTTGTGTGTATCTGTTCTCTACATATATCAGTCCTAAGTTTGTTTGAGATTTTAAATTTCTAACCTAAGCCAAGCAATTTAGTTGCTTTAATCAGCTTAGTAAGACAGAATTCAAGTCCACATATATAATATGTTTATTTCATTCACTTTATAATGACCCACATTGAGCTGAATCATCATCATTTTACACCTGCTTTCCAAGCTGGCATGGGTTACTGCTCTCTTGGATAGGTTGGAAAGCCACATCTCAGTTGTAAGTTTCATTTTGGATGCCTTTCCCAACACCAGCCAATTTACAGAGTGCATATTTTATGGCACCAGCAGAAGAGAGGCTGTCATGTCTTATTCCTCACTGGTTGATGGAATGTATCCTCAATATAAAAACAAACTTATGTCCTAAATGTAATATATAAGTATCTAAGTTTAAAATATCTGAGTTACCTCCATTCTGTTTTATTTCCTTCACACTGACGTTGTGATAGCTCTATGTTTTAATTATTTATTGAGTGCTTTCATTGAAAAGTAGCTTAATTTTAGACAACTTGAAATATGTACTGTGGAGAACATGTGTATTATATGTCCATATTTACATGAACATATATAGATATAACTCAAACTGTGCAGGTATTAAAAAAAAAATCAAATTGAGAAGGAAGGAAATCTTTCTAGAGAATGGAAAATATATGAACTGCTAAAGCAACAGAAATTGAAAAACGGAATAATAATAATAAAAAACGAATAGAACAAAAATCGAATAACAGGAAATTTACTAGAAATGAAATGAAACTTACCATCAGTGGAAAGACCAAAAGACGACATGACTTTATTTTGTGTGTTTTCTTCCACAGCCCTTTGAGAAGACAGTGGATCGAATTCCTTGCTATGTGCCGCATTGGCTGGTAATCCACATTTGATACTGGTTTGTCGTTTGCCATTTGTTTCACCATTTCCTAAAAGTAAAATGAAATCATGAATATTGACACATACACACATGTAATCATCTTTACATTTATTTTTCAATACTAGCATAACGGTGCTAGTGCCATGTAAAAAACAGCTATGTCAGCGCCACGTAGTAAGCACCCATGCCAGTACCACATAAAGCATCTATGCTAGTGTCCTGTATAAAGCATCCATGCCAGTGCCACATACAAAGCACTGGTGCCACGTTAAAAGCATGTGTTGGACAGTTTCACAAGAGGTGGCAAGCCAGAGGACTGCACCAAACTCTATTATCTGTTTTGGATTGGTTTCGACACTCAGATGTCCTTCCTAATGCCAACCATTGTACAGAGTGTATTGGGTGCTTTTCACATGGCACAAGCACTGGTGGAGTCACCAAGCAACCTACAAGACAAAGATTCCTCAGCTGGGAGTGGGAGTAGTATTGAGGGAGGTGGCATTGTGATGAGAGGTTCAAAGAATAATAGAGGAATAGAGTCTTGCTGCAGAAGAGAAACAAGGATACCCCAGTTGGAAAACAAGAGAGAGACTCAGAAAGATATATATATATATATATATATATATATATATATACACACACACACACACATACATATATATACATGCACGCACACACACAAAGGAGGTGCTAAAAAGTTCCGGGCTTTGGGTAAAAGAAAATACAGGAGGATTAGTTAATTATGATTTTATTCAACATATTCTCCCCTCAGATACACAAGCCTATTGCAGCAACCCTTCAGTTTTTTTCTAAACCCTGTAAAAGACCTCGGAGGGTTGGGCCTCCAACCAGGCCTATCACAATACCCTTAAGGCCAGGAACTTTTCAGTACCCCCTCATATAGTGAAGTTGTTAATGATACTAACTTAAAGAAGAGGTTTCTCCATCATCTGAGTACACTCCAGGAGGTTCTAGTACATCAAGAAGTTGATTAATTCTATTTCGTAAATCTTTGAGCTCCCGACGAATATATTTGACTTCATCACTTTCCAAATGTCGTGGTAATCCATTTACTAAAAACATAAAATTAAACAATAATTAACAGTTTTTCAATTTCTCTCTCTCATATATATATATATACACACACACACACAAATATACATGCATACATATATACATACACACGCATACATATTAAATCAGTTTCCTTTATATTTAAAAATCTTTGTAAAATTTTTTGTTTTCAAACAATGCTAATTACATTGTTAATCCTAACAAGGTAAGGAAGGCAATCTAGTAGACCCACAACTTTTCTAGCATAAACAAAGGGCCAATCTCTTACAAATATTTTTTGTCTGCATGTGTAAATTTAAATTCATTTTTTTTTTTTAACAGAGTTCTAAGTAATAATAGCCATGTTATATTTTCTTTTTTATTTCCTTTATGATAGATGCCTCAGTGAGCACTATACCCAAAGGCTTAATGGTGGTCTTATTGTACTTCATGACCATAAATTATTTCAGGAAATCACTTTGTTACTATGACAATAAATGAATTCAGGCCTTGGATGAGAAAAACACATTTAAAAAAAAAATTATTATCTCTTGACACCTGTCACATTGATCACAAGTTATCTATTCTGTGATGCCTGGCATCTCACCGTCTTCCAGACAACAGTTTCCTTTGCAGATACCAGCAGACCATCCATGCAGACAAAAGAATAAGGAGGAAAAACAAGGACACTATGACAAACCCGGACTGGCCCTGAATAGGAATCATCAGGCATCAACAAACTGCAATGGAAATAGACATCCTCCCCATAAATCTTTGCTTGCAAAGCCAAGCCAAGGAGATTTTCACTGACAACAATTCTAGACTTTGCTTCCACACCTGAAACGTCTCTAGTTCTGATAGTGACTCAGCTATTAGAGCAAGGTCATCAACATAGAGGAGCTCCCAAGGGTATCCTGTCTTGAATTCCTCTGTTATTGTCTGGAGGACTATGATGAATAAGAGGGGTCTGAGGACTGATCCTTGGTGGACCCCCACCCCTACCAGAAATTCTTCACTATACTCGTTGCCAACCCTCACCTTATAGACAGCATCCCTGTACATGGCTTGTACAGCTCTCACTAACCACTCATCTATCCCTAGTTTCCGCACTGACCACCAGATAAGGGACCGAGGTACCCTGTCAAAGGCTTTCTCCATGTCAACAAAAGCCAAGTAGAGGTTTATTTTTGGCTAGGTATTTCTCCTGCAGTTGTCTTACCAGAAATATAGCATCAGTGGTGCTTTTCCCTGGCACAAACCCAAACTGCATTTTGTCTAAACTGACTCTTTCCTTAATTAGTTGGGTTACAACCCTCTCCATAACTTTCATTACTTGATCTAACAACTTGATACCTCTGTAATTATTCGTATCTAATGCATCATCTTTGTAACAGTTGACTATGATGTTGTTACACCAGTCATTGGGTATCACTCCTTCATGTATCACCAGATTGACTATACGTGTGACTAGACTATAGCCGACACCACCAGATATTTTAAGCATCTCTACAGTGATTCCTGATGGGTTGGGGGCTTTCCCTGTTTTTATACCCTTAATTGCTTTATCTACCAAGGTACAGTCAATCAGATAGCTGGTCCCTCTGTTGGGTTGACATTCAGTAGACTATCTTTCTCCCATTCATTCTCTTCATTTAGCATAGTGGCATCGCCAAGTCTCTCTCTTTGCAGCCTCATTAAATGCAAGTGAGCCATCATCCATGTGGACACATTTCTCTCCTATGGCATCACGATCCTCTCTCACACACTCTTTTGCAACATGAAACACTTCAAGTCTTTGGTCCTCATGATGCAGAACATTGGCAAATATCTTCTCATCTGCTTCCCCTCTGGCTAAGTAAACCGGTCTCCTAGCTTCCCTTCTGGCAATCTGATACAATTCCCTGCTACCACCATTCTTCTAGTCCTTCCATGCCTGTTTTCTTTTCCCTAATGGCCCTGTCAACTACATTGTTCCACCACCACGTTACCTTGGATCAAGAGGGGACTTTGCACCATTCACAGATCTGGTCAGTAGCCCTCAACAGGTTGTCACATAGGAACCTCCAGTTGTCTTCCACATCATGTGATGCTATATCCCCCTCTATTTCGTCAAAAGCTTCGAGTGGTATTTACTAAATCCTTCATTATTTTCAAAATTAAGTGAAATAAAAGCTGTGTATTTCAACAGAAATATAACAAAGGAATTGAGCAGAAAACATGCAAGATAAATTATACATAAGAAATACAAAATTACTTACCAAATAATGTGAGCTTCAGTATCCGGCTACACTGAATTGCAAATGAAAGGTCAGAGCTGTCAAATATTGTTATCAAATCTCCATCTGGAAGTAGAATTAAAAATTTTATATCTATAAGACAGAGTGTTTATGAAAGCAGAGAGTACTAAATACTTGTAAAGCTTATACACATGTTGAAGTTGAAAGCTCGTTCTGTTGCTACTCTAAATAACAGGATTATTTTAACAAAATTTCATGTAATTGGTATTTTTTATGTTATCATTTGATGTCTACTTTTCTAAGCTTGCATGGATCAGATAGAATCTGTTGAGGAAGATTTTTTATGGCCAGATACTCTTCTTGTCACAAACCCTCACTTGTTTCTAAGCAAGGTAATATTTCCCTATGGCTAGGCTAGACATATTTTCATAGAAGATTGGAAACGAACAACATTGTTTGCATAACAGTGATGCTTGTTTACAACCCTCACACATCAAGACAGGATATACAAAACAGATACACACCATATATATATTTATATATATGTATACACATATACACGACAAGCTTCTTTCAGTTTCCATCTACCAAATCAAGTTCGATCAGCCCATGGTCATAGCAGATGCTCAAAGTGACACACAATGGGACTTAATCCAAAATCACGTGGTTGGGAAGCAAGAATCTCAGCCACAAAGCCACACCTACAACCAATCATATTTCATCAACCATCATCATCATCATCATGTCCGTTTTCCATGCTAACATGGGTTGGCCACTTTAATTGAAGTCTGGAAAGCCAGCAGTTGCACCAGGCTCCAATCTGAACTAGCAATGCTTCTACAGCTGAATGCCCTTCCTAATACCAACCACTCTGAGTGTAGTGTGGGTGCTTTTTATGTGCCACCGGCAGAGGAGCCAGTTGGCCGGGCCTGGCATCAATCACGTTCTGATAGTGCTTTTTATGTGCCACTGGCACAGGAGGCAGTCAGGGGGCACTGGCATCAGCCACGTCTATGTGGTGCTTTTTACTTGCCACCAGCACAGGAGCCAGTCAGGCATGCTTGGTGAGTTTAGAAAATATATTTTAGACTTGTTAATGAGTACACTTGATTAAATGGTTAATTGCATGAAACCTTAAGTTTTGATGAAATAATTCTGTTTACCAACATACAATTACAACAGATTATATAAACATTTGTAACATATATGTATATTGAGATATTCAATGTCTTTATATGAAAAACAAAATATTATAAATCTGTTTGTGTGCATTTACTAACTTACATTAAATTAAGATACTTGCTAGTTTACATGAATTTAGAAATTTCACTCAGATGATTGTAGATTAATGTTACACAACATGCCATCCCATCAAGCAACTTTTCTCTTTACCTTAGTACTAAACATTATGGCAACTGACATTATCTTATGCAATTCAATCTATACTTCCGAACTATAGCCAATCCTTTTGGTCCCTTGCCAAAATAACTTCTGCCAACTTTGCAGAATCCTCTTTCCCTCCACTTCACAACAATGGTTCTGTTAGTAGTAACCCCATAGAGAAAGCCTTCATGTCCACTGTGCATAATTGGCAAACCTCCACTTTATCCCCTTCAATCTTTCCGAATCCACCACTTGCATACACACCAAGTGCTAAAGTACATTCAGTCACTTCAATCCAGTAAAGTCATCAGTCTCTTACATCACCCTCAGACATTATATCCCAGAGCCCCCCTACTCACAAAACTCCTCAATCTCTCCTTAATCTTTAGCATCCTATTCCTAAGAAAAACAACCTCTCTGACCTACCAACTGTTGCCTGTCACATTCACTTCTAATATCTCAAAGGTAATAGAGACAACATCAACAATGAAGTCCTTCAATATTTTGAACCTTCACAATTGCTCCATTTGTTGAGCCTCACTGTCAACAACAATTTTTTTGGCAAAAGCATATCTTTAATATTCTAAGTACATGGCCCTTTTCTTCAGGGTCAAAAAGATTTTAACAGACAATTGCTTTCACATGTGAGGTGCTGCTGCTGCTGTACAGACACCCTAGACCTCATGCAGAAAAAGGATCACATAATTGGCATAACGTCATCTATACACTTTAGCCTCCAGCCAACAGGCATGCTGTCTTTTTTCTCTGTCTTTTCTACCATTACTACTATAGCCTTTGCTCCATGGAGCAGTCTAGGCTCACACACCCTTCACTCAAGCACTTCTGTTTCACTCATCTTTCTTCCTCATACAGCACTGGTTGTGTCCAAGCCCTTTGTCTCTGCACTTATCACTATGTCCAGTCCTCTCTTTTTAGGATATTGGCAATCTGGAATTCCCTTCTTGCAGGTGTTTGATTAGCAATGGTTCAAGAACATTAATGACATTGATCTCACTGCTCTAAATGGGCCTGCAAAGACCAAAGGCACTACCCCTACTATATCAAATATATAACGAATAGTCAAAATAATGGTTTCAAATTTTGGCACCAGACCAGCAATTTTAGTGAGAGGGATTAGTCAAAAGATAAAGTTGACCTTGGTGAAATTTGAGCTTAAAATGCAGCATGCCAGAAGAATTACTGCAAAGTAATTTTCCCAACATGAAAGCCAAAATTCATACTGCTTTGTACCAGTGGAAACGAAGGTACATTGCTTAATTGTATCATATTTTTTCCTTTTATAATTATATATGGAGAGCATGGGATGATTGAATCAATTGAGTTGCAGACAACTAGTTGAAAGGTGACAACTGGTAATTTGTTACTGACACCCTACTGTCAAGTCCAAGACACTTTCAAACGATCCAATCCACTTCAGTGAAAATAGAGAAAGAACAGCTTGTAGGATGTTGTAAACAGTGATAGCACTGTCCTTCTATCATACCTCTCATTACCCAGCATAAAGTCACCTCCCTCGATGCCCTCTCAGTTGAGGAGTCTTGTCTTGTGAGATACTGAGTGACCTCACTAGTGCCAGTGCTATGCAAAAAGCACCCAGTACATTCAATTAAGTAATTAGCACTAGGAAGGGCATCCAACTGTAGAAATCATGTCAAAGTAGATATTGCAGCTTGGCACAGTCCTCAGGTTCACCAGCTCCTATCAAACCATCCAACCCATGCCAGCATGAAAACAGATGTATGATGAAGAACTGGATCCCACTGGTCACATTTGAAAAACAATAGGTCTGATGACTCTTGTTGAATATCTTTAATAATATGTCAAAGTAATTGATTTGATCCTTTAACAGGTAAAATACAGACTTACACATAATTTTAAATTTTCATTTTCCACTGAAAATAACAAACCTAAAAAAAGTACTACAATTTGTAACTATTCACACTACTATTGCAACTCTGATTTAGCTTTATATTTCATAAATAGAAATTTTTTTATCATTTAGTTTAATGATAAGGGCAGAGCCCAAAGATCTTTCAGAGTGCAAACAATTGCAATCAGAAGAGTCTTAATAGAATAATATTTACATAACACTTGCAGATAAATGGTAACAGTGAGTATGTAGGTAGTAAAACCACCTTTGTGAAGGATAGTGTTTTGGAGAGAAGTTTAGTAAGTAAAATACAGGAAAGATGACAAAAAAAAGAGTTGGATGAGTGAGTTTATATGGAAGGTTTTACTGTTTTTTTTCCAGATAAGAAACTGCTCGATTAAACAAGGCAAGGACTCAGAATATGAACATAGCTTGATAGGTGTGAATGGTTAAAGAACATTGGGAAGTGAAGGCTTATCAATCAAGAATCCAAACATAGAACAAACAAGAGCAAAGTTAATATCTGTTATCAAACATAGCCTATTTTAAGCAATTTGCAGCAAAAAAGAAATTATCACCTTACCTTCATCTTTGTATTTGATTGTAATATCATCATTTGTGGCTAGTTTTCCTCGATACACTCGCTGCATCATTAGAACTAATTCGTCATATGTAATGTCCACATTGTGAATTGGGATTCTACGAATATCATCTCCTAATTGCACTTTGATAATTAACTTGCCAGAAAGATCCATCTGTTGGTCGTAGTTATTCATATTTATCTGCAATTAAACAATCTGGTAATAAATAGGTAGAATATCATTTAGCTGATAAATGATAAATGTAAAACTTTATACATACACACAGACGTTTTTTACATTAGTTACTCTAATGAAAATTGGCATTGTTTTGGTCTTTCTAGACAAGAAGTTAGTGTAATTAATATTCAAGTTGAAGAGTTAGAGATAAGGAAATTCCAAAGGAAGTTCTAGAACAAAAAAATAATCCTGCACAAACTGTTCAGTGGTATTGAGAGCAGTGGTGGGGGAGCAACTAACATCTTGTAAGTTGTGGTTTTAGAATGGAATGGAGAATGTTGGTAGATCAGAGAAACAGACACTATCATCTCGTTGTCATCATTTAACGACCGTTTTTCATGCTGGCATGGTTAGAATAGTTTGAGAGGAGTTAACTAGGCAGAAGACTGCACCAGGCTTCACTGTCTGTTTTAGTAGGGCTTTTACAGCTAGATGCCCTTCCCAAAAACAACCACCTTACAGAGTGATCATAGTGGTAGTAAAATAGAATTTATATTTTAAAATAATACACAAAAAACAAAGATTCTTAAAAACAAAGTTGCTGAGTTCCACTTAGCTCTTCATATTACAAAAGCAAAACTAAGCTGTCTTCTCAAATATACTAGAGCAGTAAAAAACTAAGGGAGAGCTGAACAGCAGGTCTTCAGAGTAGAAACTCCCTTCATGCAAGCATTTCAGCCCTTAACTCCTTATGCTCAAAGGGGCCTGGGCTGCATCCAGGTCAAGACTTCTGGATACCCTTCTGTTGCTACATTTTGCGCTATTGCCTGCATTGTAACCCACCTGGATGGTTAAAGAGCCCAAGATTCAAGGTACTTTGGGTGTTGCAGCCAAGTCAGTCAATAATACCAGTTGACTGTAGAGTAAATTATGTCTTTTGTCTTCACTGTTCACTAATGTTCTATTTAATTCATCACCAATTTATAAATATGAAATTAAAAACTGCAAAGTTAATGAATATGTAGAAAACATAAGACTAGGAATATTTTTATGTATGCCCTTTGATATAAGGAATATTAGAAAATTTTAACCTTTCTTTTTTAACATAAATGTGTGTGCACATGTGTGAATAAAAGATTAACATCACATCTAGAGACTGATATCTGATTGAACAACCATTGTTTTATAACAAATGAATCAAAGATTTCTTTCTCTAACCTCTAAGTAATTAAAACAATTTAATGTTTGTGCATGACCTTTTTTTGAAAAACCATGACACAGTTATCAGTTAACTCCTACAATAATATCAACCCTTTCTTCCACTATTTTCATGCCACCTCTTCTAGATGAGCACAACACAAAAATCATATAGTTGCATATGTATGCATATGTTAATGAACACAAGTAGGGACAAGTGGTTAAGGAGTTTGATTTGCAAACATGAGGCCTAGGGTTTAATCCCACAGTGAGGAATCTAGGCGTAAGACATTTTAACACAGCTTTGTGTTAATTCAATTTCACTCACTGAAACTGTCAGCAGGACTATACCAGTAATTCAAAGGTTCAACTTCATCACACTATGTCATACAGATTCTACTCAAGACCTGTTAAAGGTACATGTCTCTGAAATACTCAGCCAATATGCTTATTTATTAAAGTCATTCAATAAACCGCAAAACTGAACACTCATAAACCTCAACAATAGAAATCACTATTTTATGTGTGTGCACACGTGTATAATACACACACATTTGTAGTGTGTGTGTGTGTGTGGTGGTGTCTTTGTAATTGCTGAAAACAAATGTCTCTGTCCTAGAGGCAGTGTTCTTCATTTCCAAACTTCTGTAGAAACCTGTCCAGTCATGGGGAAATAGGTGAGGGTTGCTGACAGAAAGGATATATGACTGCAGAAAAATTTGCCTCAACAAATTCCAACAAACCTGTGCAAGCATGGAAAAGCCTGACATTTAAAATGACAATGATGGTATTCATGTGTGTGTGTGTGTGTGTGTCATTATTATAAACTTTTCAATGCATGAAGAAGTAATGCAGAATTTGTGGAGGCCAGATGCTCTTCTCTTTACTAACCCTCACCAGTTTCCAAGCAAGGTATTATTTCTCCATGGCCAGACATTTTTCTCAGAAATTTTGATAAGAACAACATCACTTGTATGTTAGTGAAACTCATAACCATTACATGATGTGAAGACATGGATGCACACAAACAGGTACATGCATGCACACACAAGGGTCCTTTCAGTTTCTACGTAGCATATCTATGCACTGGTCTTTGGTCAGTCAAAGTGTCATGTGCTACAGTAGAAGACACTCATCCAAGATGCCATTCAGTAGGATTAAATCCAAAAGCACACAGTTGGGAAGCAAGCTTCTTAACCATACAGCTATGCTTGTCTATGTATATATGTGTGTGTGTGTGTGTGTGTGTGTGTGTGTGTGTGTGTGTGTGTGTGTGTGGTAGTGATTGGCCCTAATAGGGTCGGAGAAGCATTTCAAACTTGACAAAGCCCATCTTTCTCCATATTTGAACACAGCCAATTTCTCCTTTCTCTGAGAGAGAGAGAGAGAGAGCGAATTAATTCAAGAGCTGGAGTGGTACTTTATCAAGGAAAAATGACAAAGTTGGCCTCAACAGGATTTGAACTCAAAGTACAGAAAGCTAGAATGTGTACCAAAGGCACTGTACAGCCAAATGCTCTTTCTGTCACTAATCCATACTTGTTTTCACTCAAGATGTAGGTTTAGGCACACGTAGAGGTGACTGAAAAGCTTGCTTTCCAACCATGTGGTCTTAGGTTCAGTCCCACTGTGCAGCACCATGGGTAAGTGTTTTCTACAATAGCCCTGGGCCAACCAAAGCCTTGTGAGTGGATTTAGTAGATGGAAAGAGAAAGAAGCCCATTGTGTGTGTGTGTGTGTGTGTAAAACATTATCTAGTTATCATTTGATGGTGGTAAATGAGCATCAGTCATAAAAGTGAGGTTGTTGGTTTCCAGTCTTTCATGAAAAACATGCCTGGCTATTAGGAAATATTACCTTGCTTGGAAGCAGATGATAGGAAGGACATATGGCCATAAAAAAACCTGCCTCAAAATGCCATCTCACCCATGCAATCACGAAAAATGAATATTATGATGATGATGATAAACAAACATCATCGTCATCATCGTTTAACGTCCGCTTTCCATGCTAGCATGGGTTGGACAATTTGACTGAGGACTGGCAAGCTAGAAGGCTGCGCCAGGCTCCAATCTGATTTGGTAGAGTTTCTACAGCTGGATGCCCTTCCTAACACCAACCACTCCGAGAGTGCAGTGGGTGCTTTTACGTGCCACCGGTACGAGGGCCAGTCACATGGTACTGGCAATGGCCATGCTCCAAAAGGAGTTTTTTATGTGCCACCTGCACAGGAGCCAGTCCAGCGGCACTGGCAACGACCTCGCTCGAATGATTTTCTAAACATGCCACCAGCACAAGTGCTAGGAGGCAACGCTAGTAACAATTACGCTCTATATATACTAATTCATTATTACTTCTGGTTTTCATGCAAAGATTGGTTTGATAAACATATCGAGGAGTTGATTTATAGTCTTCCCTTTTGCTCACTCTTATCTGTTTTTCAAGTAAGGAATCTAATCAAAGTCATAAATCAGTGCACATTTTGTTGACAAAGGAAATGAGAAGAGTTTTAGATGTGACATTATTCTTTTGGACACTAAGGAACAGTACTTGAAAACACATACATAACAATAGAGTCTGAATGCAAAAGAGAGAAAGAAAGTGAAAGGGAAACAAAGGCTGCACAGTATGAGAAGAAGGGAGAGAAAGAAACAGATAGGCAGATAGAGAGAAGGGGGAAGGAGTATATCAGTATATATGTAATCACATAAGCACACACAATTTAATTTTTCAGTGTATACTTATAATGATAATTAAGCATTTATCCATAATGTCACAGTGTATAACAAAAAACATAAATAGTGCTTAATAGTATGTAGGCCCTTTAACAACTAATCAGTCAGTAACAAATTCCTTAGTTATAATAAGCAGCATTTATGTTTGGCGAGCAGGGAAGGGTTTTGAAATTATAGATATGTTCCTTTATTAGCCACACAGGGCCAAACACAGGAGACAAAATACAATATAGAGCTTTTCTTTTGAAAAAAGAAAAAAAGGAGAAAAATAAAATTTCAATCAAATGGGATCATGAAAAAAAAAAAAAGCACCAATCGAAAGGGATTGTGTATCAGAAAATATTGTAAATGTTACAAAAAAGAAAAACAGATTAGGTTTATCCGTGGAAAGAAAAGCCTACAAAACTGAGAAAATAATGAAAGAATGGTTAATGCAAGAATACATTCTTTTCTCTTACTTGTTTCAGTCATTTGACTGCGGCCATGTTGGAGCACTGCCTTTAGTCGAACAAATTAACCCCAGGACTTTGTAAGCCTAGTACTTATTCTATTGATATCTTAGGCCGATAAATCCAATGCAATGGAACTTGAAACTCTTGAACAAGCAACATACAGGAAAACAAACCAAAAGAAGATTCACTAATGCAAAGGTATGACGTGTCAAATAAAGGAAGAATTTGTATCTCACCCTGAAATATGTAATAATGATTGGGTTTTAATAGTGGAACTCAAAGAAGATAAAGCTATGAATAACAGTACGTAAAATATTGGTTTAAAACATCCCTTGGTTGGAACAAGTCAAAGGCTGGCTGTGAGACACAAACCCACATTTTCTAGGGCAGCCTTCAACTTTTTCCATCCAAAGGGGTTTTTTTTTTAACCCAATATTTTACACATTTTAGCTTCATCTATTTTGAGTTCTACCATTAAAAACGATTTATTTCTTTATTTCAGGTCTCTCAAATTCTTATGATGTAAACTATATAATGATGATATATTGTAGAGGAGAGAGAGATAAAGTCAACTGACTGGTACTTGTTATATCAACCCCAGAAAAATGTTGACTCAATCAGGATGTGAACTCAGATCATAAAGGGATAAAGATGAAAGGTCATTATGTCCAGTACACACAAGGCTGTACATTTAATAGTGTAGAAGGACTTAACTAGTTAGCTGCAAATGAATATTGCATCTGACTGGAAATAGGACACAAACTAATAATGCAGTTTGGATGGAGAATAGTTACTGAAATGAAAGAAGAGAAGGCAGGGTTGTTTGCTAACACTTTAATTGATATGGTAGAAGTCAGAAAGTGCTCCAACAACATATTCAGCATCTCAGCAACAAATGAGACAGTTGTAAACTCATATGTAATAGACTGAAATGTAGTCCATCCATAGGCAAAGTTGCAAATTGCATTTTCACTTGCAAGTAAATTTCTATTAATATAATTGGGAAAAGACACTGACAATAAGCAATGCATTTCACACCATTTTTCTTAATGGCAAATAAAGAGTTATCTGCAAAATTGCTTCTTCTCCTTAGTAACTGATAAAACTAATTGACTAATTAGCCCCTAGTCCTTCTTACATTGTTACAAATACTTTAAGAATGATTTCACTGAGCCTGTTTAGCTTACTAGTGTCAAACCTTGGTGAATTAATAACTTTGTATGCTGTGGAATGTATTGTTAAATAGGCGGTCCCACTGTTAAGAAATATATAACCAGAGATATAATTAAATTATGTAGTTAACAGAAATTATCGACCTTTGTCATTCGTCATTTATTGTCTGCTTTTCATGCTGGCATGGGTTTGACAGTTTGACTGAGGAAACAGCTAGGATTTCTATATTCCCATTTAGGTTTTTATTTTATACATACATATCATCACCATCATCATCATCGTTTAACGTCCGCTTTCCATGCTAGCATGGGTTGGACGATTTGACTGAGGACTGGTGAAACCGGATGGCAACACCAGGCTCCAGTCTGATTTGGCAGAGTTTCTACAGCTGGATGCCCTTCCTAACGCCAACCACTCAGAGAGTGTAGTGGGTGCTTTTACGTGTCACCCGCACGAAAACAGCCACGCTCGAAATGGTGTCTTTTATGTGCCACCCGCACAAGCCAGTCCAGGGGCACTGGCAACGATCTCGCTCGAAAATCCTACAGGAGCCAGTCAGGCGGTACTGGCAACGGCCACGCTCAAAATGGTGCATCTCATGTGCCACCCGCACAAGAACCAGTCCAGGGGCACTGGCAACGATCTTACTTGGCTTGCCGGGTCTTCTCACGCACAGCCCATTTCCAAAGGTCTCGGTCCGTAGTCATCGCCTCGGTGAGGCCCAATGTACGAAGGTCTTGCCTCACCACCTCAGCCCAGGTCTTCCTGGGCCTACCTCTTCCACGGGTTCCCTCAACTGTTAGGGTGTGGCACTTTTTCACGCAGCTATCCTCCTCCATTCTCACCACATGTCCATACCAGCACAATCGTCTCTCTTGCACGCCACAACTGATGCTTCTAATGTTCAGCTTTTCTCTCAAGATACTTACACTCTGACGGGTATTCACATTGACATTACACATCCAACGGAGCATACTGGCTTCATTCCTTGCGAGCTTACGTATGTCCTCAGCAGTTACAGCCCATGTTTCACTGCCATGTAGCATGGTTGTTCGTACGCATGCGTCATACAGTCTGCCTTTTACTCTGAGTGAGAGTCCCTTTGTCGCCAGCAGGGGTAAGAGCTCTCTAAACTTTGCCCAGGCTATTCTTATTCTAGCAGCTACACTTTCAGCGCACCCACCCCCACTACTAACTTGGTCGCCCAGATAGCGGAAGCTATCGACTACCTCTAGTTTTTCACCCTGGAATGAGATAGAAGTTGTTTCCTGTTTGTTTGCAGTCTTTATTGCACCTGAACATCTGCCACAAACAAAAACTAACTTGCTAGTTAACCTGCCTTTGATGTTGCTGCACCTCTTATGTGTCCATAGCTTGCACCGGGTACATCTTATAGAGTTACTACCTACTCCTTTTCTACATACTGAGCAGGGCCATCTACCTGAAGGGGTTTGTGTTTTATCTACCTTCCTACTTATTAGGATTTTGGTTTTAGCTAGGTTGACTCTAAGGCCCTTCAATTCTAGACCTTGCTTCCACACCTGAAACTTCTCCTCTAGTTCTGATAGTGACTCCGCAATTAGGGCAAGGTCATCAGCATAGAGGAGCTCCCAGGGGCAACCTGTCTTGAACTCCTCTGTGATTGCCTGGAGGACTATGGTAAATAATAGGGGGCTGAGGACGGAACCTTGGTGGACCCCTACCTCTACCCGGAATTCATTGCTGTACTCATTTCCAACCCTCACCTTACTGGCCGCATCTCTGTACATGGCTCGCACAGCTCTCACTAGCCATTCTTCTATCCCAAGTTTCCTCATTGACCACCAGATAAGGGATCGGGGGACCCTGTCAAAGGCTTTCTCCATGTCAACGAAAGCCAGGTACAGAGGTTTATCCTTGGCTAGGTATTTCTCTTGCAACTGTCTCACTAGAAATAAGGCATCAGTAGTGCTTTTACCTGGCACGAACCCAAACTGCATCTCATCTAAATTGATTCGCTCCCTAATTAGTTGGGCTATGACCCTCTCTGTAACTTTCATAACCTGATCTAACAGCTTGATGCCTCTGTAATTATTTGTATCTAAAGCGTCCCCTTTACCTTTGTAGCAGTTGACTATGATGCTGCTACACCAGTCATAGGGTATGACTCCTTGCTGCTACACCAGTCATAGGGTCAGACAAGCTTATTTCATAGAAGACCAGAAATGGACAATGCTTGTTTACAACTGACACACAATGTCAAGAGGAGGAGGGGGAACTTTATACACACACACACAATAAACTTCTTTCAGTTTCTATCTACTAAATCCACCAGCATGTCTTACACCACAAAAAAGTGGAATTGGTGTAAAATTATTAGATGTGTTGTTAGTTTACAGTACTGGGTTCGGGGCATCCTACTAATCTGGTGAAAACAATAGGAACCCAATGAACTAAATTCTTCCTTAAAATTGTCTAAATACTGAGTTTAACAGAAGTCACTTTTGACTCATTGGCTGACTAATAACTATT
This sequence comes from Octopus bimaculoides, assembly GCF_046866305.1. Classification (NCBI taxonomy): domain Eukaryota; kingdom Metazoa; phylum Mollusca; class Cephalopoda; order Octopoda; family Octopodidae; genus Octopus; species Octopus bimaculoides. The sequence goes on from NC_142929.1 coordinate 134,867,918, forward strand.
ATAGTCTATGTCACTACCTAAGTGTCTTGTTTGATTCATGATGACATAAACATTCATAAAATGATTCAAGAGACTTTCTCTACTGAGATGAAGTAAGACTAAAATAATTAACAGAGAGGCAAGTTCAGTATTACAACAAACACAGGATTCCTCTTCCCAGCATAAATTAGAAGACAGGGGAAATGTAAGAATAACTCTATATTATGTAAGTATTGCAACCAGTACATGCACAAGACAATGTAACTTAATCTGACACAGGTTGGTACTAAATCAGCACTTAACTAGTTTTGAATTTCTTTGAGTGACAAGAAAGGAATTATGAGCAACATCATACTGCTTATAGATTTGATCCTTGACACCCTCAAAGAACATAATGCAGAACCTCATCCTATTTTTAACCCTTGATATATAGCAATGTATGAATGTGCAACATTATAAGTTTCATAACTCATTTAATAGTAGTAAAACATCTCAAACACTGAACAAATGAAGAAAATAGCATTCAAGTTATATATGTAGGTATGTATCATCATTATTGCTTAACGTCCGTCCTCCATGCTAGCATGGATGGGACAGTACCGACCAGGCCGAAGCCTGCACCAGACTTCTGTGACTGTTTTGGCAGGATTTGTATGTATGTATAAATGAATACACACACACACACACATTTTCAGATCCACTATACTCTCTTCCTATACTACCCTATACTGTCTCCTGAAACAGGAGTAGTCATGTAGCTCACCTTCAGCAAGAAACTTGTTCTGCTCTGATCCATTTCCCCTCAAACTCAACCCCTTCTCTATGCCTTATTTTCCAGCAGAAAGTTTCCCACTCCCCACCTGAGGTTTGTAGTCTTGCAACCTGCATGGCAACTTCCTTACTGCTGGTAGCATAAAAAAAGCACCACGTACACACTGTAAAGTGGCTGGTATTAGGAAGGGCACCCAACTGTAGAAAACATACCAAACAGACGCCTTTTCACCTAGCTGTGAAAAAGTATCGGATGTGCCACTGTGAGGTTGCTGACAATTTGTCAGTTTGCATTGTTGAGCTTAAAACTTCCTCATACAGATTACAGAGGGATAGATAGGATTTTACTATACTGATCCACCTCAACTGCCCTACATGAAGACAAGGCTTTAAGTTGTGCTTTGATGAGCTATTGGTTTCACCACATGAAGTGAGCTGGGAATTACAAATGAAGGCCAAATATCCATTCTTATTTCTTTCAGCATTTGGTAAATTCTTGCAATCAAATTGTGTTTAATTCCTTTTATTATACTGATTTCACTATTCTTGAATAGGACTTTCTTAATTCTGCTATCAAGCTAATTATACATGAGCATACACAGCTAAACTCATCTCATCCTCTTCAAATGACAAGCCTCGTTAACATTTATCACACCATTCTTGACCATATCATGTTCCCTTACATTACATTGTATCATCATGAAAAAAGGTGTGACGCATTGGATAATGTGATCCAAGATATACAATTCCAAGAAAAGGATGGAATGGAATACTGACCTGGAGCTAAACCATAACAATAAACAGCCATCAATTCCAAAGTAGGATTATTAACAATACAATTACCATAGTAGCTTAGTCTCCTCCCAATAATGCCCTACTGTCATCCAAAAAGGAAAGACACACTAGATAATATAGCCATAGATACTCTACGTCTAAAAGAAAAAAAGATGGTATAGTAATTGCTAGAACACTGCTGTCTGACCTGAGGTTAAGCTGACTTGGGCTAAACAACAACACACAATTCTGGCTTGTAAACTATTTTTCAAATTGTCAAGCATATGTAGTATCCAAGAATACTTAAAGAAACTGAAAGTTTTTTTAAGTACCATAAGGATTTATTTTTACACTAACTCTTTAATCTGCATCTACTGAAACAATTCCCCATATCACCACAAAATATGTACAGCTGAGCCAATGAAAAAGTGTTTATGCAGTCACTCAACCCACCAAAAACAACAACCAAATTCCTCAGAGTACACCTTGACACCTCATCACCACTATCTTCACTTATTTTCCAGCCAAAGTAGCCATATATCGCCTCTACAAGAAGGCTGTTCCTTCTTCTATTATATTTTAACCTCTCATCATCTAGTATTAGGCCACATCCCTCAATACTACACCACTCAGTTGTGAGGCTTTGTCTTGCTAGTCACTCAATCACCTCATTAGTGCCAGTGTCACAAAAAAGCATCCAGTACACTCTGTAAAGTAGTTGGCATTAGGAAGAGCATCCAGCAACAGAAACCATTCCAAAGCAAACGCTGGAGTTTCCATCAATTCATTTACAAGGCATTGCTCAACCTCAGGCTGTAGCAGATGATATTTGTCCAAGGCATTGCACAATGGAACTCAACCCGAAGTTTCTAACCACACAAGAATTTTCAAGATCTGAACTAAAATCAACTTGTCAACTCCATTACATAGTTATGCAACAAGTATTATCTACTATTAAGACTGCGAGAAATAATTATTCGGTTAATTAATGAAAAAAAAAAAATTCACAGAATTTCACTCTTTTATAAGCAAATTTAACATGAGAAGAATCTATTTCCATTATGAATTGTCATGTGAGAGAACAAAACCTCTCATGCTATTTAGGCATTGTTTAATATCATTTGTTAGTAACTGAGATAAGAATGGAAAGTAAATGGAAAACAGAAAAGATACCTAAACAGTAAAATAAAAAGCATCCATAAGAAAATTTAAACTATCCTATGCATATCTCTGAAATTGCGTAACTATCATTTCCTTCTCTTCATGAAGAAAAAGTAGTTATACTTCTCATTTAGTAGTTTTTAGATAAAAGGCCAGATGATCATAGGACTAATTGTATTTCAATAGACAAAGCTCTCTCTCAATCCTCAAGTAGTAAAGCAGCAACAGTTATGGTTGTTGTCAAATGACCCAATTGTCCCAAGTCAACTTTGATTGAGCAAACAAACCTCTGATCAAAGGCATTCCAGTTGTGACCACCCAGTGTTTTTAGTGGTATTTAGGACATTATTTTTTGTGTTCTGTGTTTAAGATGACGGGGGGGGGGGTAATTTAAGAATTCTTTTTTTTTGTAATTTTGCTACTTTTAGCAGGTTAACAATCCCTGAGGGCAGTAAGTAGCAGGAAAAGTATACCTTTTGAGAAATATATTATAGTAAATGATGCTTTATATTATAGCACAAGACCACAGATTTGTGAGAAGAGTTATAGTCATTTACATCAATCCAAGACATGCTTAATACTGTTATACATACCACAAGTCCAAGAAACTATTGAATACACAAACACAAGAGGAACAAAGATCTGACTTTATAGAGTACTTTAAAAGGTTTAGTAAAACAAACAGGAGAAGCACCATCCGAACATGGTCGATGCCAGTGCCGCCTGTCTGGCTCCCATGCTGGTGGTATGTAAAATGCACCCACTACACTCTCAGAGTGGTTAGCGTTATGAAGGGCATCCAGCTGTAGAAACCTTGCCAGATCAGATTGGAGCCTGGCGCAGCCTACAAACTTGCCAGTCCCCAGTCAAACCGTCCAACTTATGCCAGCATGGAAAGCAGACATTAAACGATGATGATTGTAATCAGCAGACAGTTACAAAAGTGACTCAAGTGGAGTTTCATGAGCGATAGTCATGGCACTGTAAGTGCCTTACACGAAATTCTCGGGTCCTAATTCATTTTTGTAACTTTCTACCAATTAAAAAAAAAAAAAAAGATTACAGTAATATTAATCTTCCAAAAAGCAATGGTGTATGGCCGAGACAAGAAAATGCCAAACTGGATGCTTTACTTAAACTTGGCCTTGTATCTTTGTTTTCAATTCAATTAGCTAAGCTCATCCCTCCAACACAAAACTGACCTTGTACCATAACAAAATAACTCGATAATCCAATTAAAATACGTCTAATTGCTTACATATTAATTTCTAAATCATAAGCAAAGGATTAAGCTTCCCAGTGAGCTGAATCAGTGACTCATTTGTAAACATTTCATTTTGTTTAAGCCGACTATTTCTTGTAAAAGCTATAATCAACCATTTCCCTTAGACTGTAATTCCGAAAGCTTAGCTGCAATTATATATTTTAAAAAATCTGAAATTGCAAAACCTTGCAATTTCATGCTCAATTTTAAGTTTAAACACTTCCTAAGCTGAAACTTCGAAGTTACTGTCAGTTTTTATCTTGTACAAAATTAATAATGTACTCTATTAAAAAGTATTGAGTGACTCTTCAATTTAATGTCAAATTGTTTTTGTAACTTCACATAAAACAAGCATTACATATGTGCGTGTGTGCGTGCGTATTAGTATAGAGTAGCCTGGGTGAAGCATTGTGATATTAAATTAGATAAGAACCTGTTGAGACCGAAACAATGCAAAATGAATTACAAAAGAAAATGCTAAGTAAAATTTCAATTAACGTTCTGCTTTCACTGGCCATACTGGGGCACCGCATTGAAGAATTTTTGAATCGAATGAATCGACCCCAGGACTTATTTTTCTTCAAGCCTACTACCTATTCTATCAATGTCTTTTAGCCGAACCGCTATCACGGGGACGTAAACAAAGCAACACGGGTTGTCAGACGGTGGTGAGGGTCAGACAAAAATACACACACACAGAGACATATATATATACACACACGATGGGCTTCTTTCAGTTTCCGTCGGCCAAATTCACTCAAGTATTTGGTCAGCTTGAGGCTACAATAGAAGACACTTGCACAGGGTGCCACGCAGTGGGGCTGAACCCGGAAGTATGTGGCTGGGAAGCAAACTTCTTACTATACAGACACGCCTATATAGAGAGATAGATACATACTATCAAAGATAGATGTAGATATATAATAAACGGCAACACACGAAACTCGGCCCTTGAGTCACTCTAACTTTCTTTGCCGTTTATTGATTACACACACACAACAGTCATGACTTCAGAGAGGTAACCTACTGATTGTTTTCACGTAGCTCTTAAAAATACGAAATGTTCTAGAGATACATTTTAGGTGGTGTAGATGATTATAATTATGTGGAGGGGACATGAAAAAATATAATAACAAACAAGGAAGGAGGAGATCTTCCCCTCCTCCTCCTCGCCGGTTGTAATTTCTTTTCTGAATCCATGCTATAGACTTTGCAGACGAAAAACAAAAATTGGAAGAGAAGAAATGGCAAAAACAAAGAGAGATAATTAGATGAAAGGATAAGTTATTGCGTAAGATAAGTTTGTTAGTGGAGAAAATTTTGGAGAATGATGATGATGCCACTCAGCCTAATTTAAATCATGTTGGGGTACTTTTTACGAATGAAATATTACCTGAAAGGTAATCTAAGACAATAAGGAATTAGAAATATAAGAGCTGTGTATTTCTTAATTAAATTACATAGCAAGAATAAAAGTGAAAGGTAACTTATGGTTCTAAGGGTTTATCTAACGAATTTCAGAACCAAAATTTAGTTTATATAATATTGATTTTGAAAATTACCTCTCTAATATTCTACAATAATGGATCTAAAAATTAAATAAAACCAAAACATATAAATACAAACAAAAATAAAACGGCTCTTTTTAAACCTATGTAATGTTTCGTGTTATTTTTTTAAGAAAATCTTGTGACAACTCATAATCGGATTTGGTACGTCCCACTAAATTTGTTTGAGTCAGGTTAAATTAGTGGACTTGATTTTTTAAAAGTAAGTTAATTATTTGTTAATAACATCAGTAATTATCTTCAAATTTGAATAATTTATAGCATATAAACAAATTCTAAATAAATATTGGTTCTAATAGTATTACAAGCATCATCTTACAAGCTCAGGCACTTACAAGAACACACACGCAAATTGAATAACACACTTTCTTTTTTAAATATATCAAAATAACGTTTGAAAATATGTGATATATATGTAGTGGATTAAATAAAAGCAAATAATATATTTAAGTAAATATCGAGAAAACGATTAGAGCAGGTAAGAAGAAATATTAATAAGAAGTCATTCTGTATCGCATACATAGTAGTCGACAAAGGCGAATTTACAGGAAGAATATGAATGATTTTGCTTTTACAAACAGATATATGAAATACATTTTACTCGGCGAAGACAATTTTACTGATAGAATAATAATTATTATGATTATTGAGGGTAAAAAGGAAAGAAAAAAGCGATATACAAGTACCTAGAAAAGATGTAATGGGAAAGCTCTCAGTGACAAACAGCAGATGAGTCAATGTCGGGATGTGGCAAGGTCTCTTACAACGTTCACAAATATTTAGGCCCCCACACTACCTTCATAAATAGCTTGTTACTTATAATTAAAGTAACATTTTTCACGCCGTTGTTAACTAAGTTAGCTAGTTAAGCGTGCTATCGGCAATTTAATTTTTTTAGCTTATAAATATCTACCGAAATTTTTTTAATTGATAAATAAAAATTAGAACAGCAGTTTTCGTAAATGTCTAACACAGCAAGATTTGGCATTTACCATGGCCTTTCCGTTAACCCATACTTGAAAAAAAAAAATGCTTAATAATCTATTTATATCTTATTAGCGGTGTTATATATTTTTTCCTTTGGGAACTATACATATTGAAGGAATTCGGGATGTTTAACTGGAACATTTATCATTTTACCAATTCTTGTTCATTGATTCAATTTCATTGATTTGTCAACAAAAGAAAATATTTGTGAAGCACTGAAGCTTAAATGATTTAACAAAGAATGATAAAATACTTCGCATGTGAATACGTATCAGAGGAAAAATAACATTTTTTGAAGCCTTATTTCGGGCAAAATTCTCAGCGAACGAATTCCACAATCTGGTTTCGTTTCTTAGTTGTCAAAAGTTCACTCAACTAAAGCTTGCTTGCAATTACCACCGAGAAAACAAATGCCTTAACTTTCTCCTTTTCCTCTTCTCAAACCTGAGTTGTGGTATATAAGGAACCATTATTGATGCCATATGCGTTCACTGTATGAAGTTGAGCTTAGCAATAAAAACAGTACATATTTATTCAGTGAAAGCTATAAACATATATATATATATAAAAGAGGAAATATATCTAAAAAGAATGGAAGCTACCCTGTTAGTTTGCGATTAGTCAATGAAAACCATCTCCAAAAATTCAACCCAAAATAAAGTAATTTATATTTCATAATTCGTTGTAATTTTTTCATTCTTATCCTCTTGCTTTGTAAAAGTGTGCCAAGAGATTATGGACAAATTTCTGAAAGAATCAATGAAGATTAAATGACTGTTCTTATGTAGTGGCCTACTAAAATACAATACTATTATTTATGCAGAAGGTTGCCAATAATGAACCAATTTCGTTCAAGGAATAAATGATACACCAGCATCACTTGAGCATTTGTTGAATTTAGGTCAAAGCAGCTATGATTAAAAAATACATTTTTTCCTTTCTTAAAGTTATAGGTACATGCCTTTCCTTGAAATACTATATATGAAATAATTCAAGCTGTTTTAGTATCAACTTCACTAGTTATTTTTTTTTAAACATTTCATTTTATTTCAATCTCTGGATAAAATAATGAACATCTTATATAACAATAGGCAAGACTGTAAGGTTCTCAATGTGAATTCATGCATTGAAATAAACTTTGTTATATCTCAGAAGGGTCATTATGCCATTAATAAACACACACACTGGTTTTATTTCACTTATAATTCATTAACATTCAACCAATTAACTAATTGATTGTTTGATTAATCATTCAGTCAATCAATCAGCCAGGTTTGTCAAAGTCCTTTCGTTGCCATTCATGGCTTCATCAATGACATGACTTCTGTTCCAGGTCTGCTTCAGACAAACTGACCTAACAAGAGGACTTTGACAAATGTAACTGATTGATTGGCCATATGATTAATCAATCAATCAATTAGTTAAATGTTAACTAACTGATGAATGATAACAAAAGAAGTGAAACAGAACTACTGCATTTTATTATTGACGTAATGACCCTCCTGAAATACAACTAAATAAGCAAGTAGCCTACCAATTTTATATACAACATTTCTATGGAGATTGAATGCAAAAAAAAACCGATGGTCAAGTGCTGGACACTCTTGAGAAATGTCAGCAGTTCTTTTCCAATCATTGTCAGATAACTATCCATAACAAGCAGTGGCAGCACTGTGATATTGGTGTTTTGTGAGATTGCAATGATAAGTAAAGCCATTAGAAATTGCAGGTAGAACCAAGAGAAGGATGTGGTTTTGGTAGACAGAAATTCTGTGGACGTTTGTGTGAGTATATGTGTGAATTTTCATGTTGCAAATTCAGAGGAAGATATCTTGAGTGAGTCCAGAGGAAGTTACTCTGAGGACAAAACATTCAGGTCGATATCCACAGTGGATGCTTCAGAATTGATCAGCAGATGGGACAATGCATCTGCAGCAGTGTTTTATGCACCAGAAATATTTTGAATATCATTGGTGAATTACAATATAAAGTCAAGGTGTCAAGTCTTTCTTTGTGAGTACTTTTCTGGCTTGGACCGCAAAGCAAAGATAAGAGGTTGCAAGTGTTGCTGATGAAATTGCTGTAAAACAGCACTGATTGCAGTGTCAGATGCATCAACCACAAGTGAAAGTTTTGCATCGGAGACAGGGTGTGCAAGGAAATGCTTTTGGGAGCACATATTTCACAGTGTCAAAAGCTTCATTCTTCTTGCATCAGTTCTTGAGAAGCTCAGTGAAGGGAGACAGGAGTCCAGTGCAGTGAGGAATGAATCAACAATAGAAGTTAAGTAAGCCAAAGAAGTGGTGTAACTGACAAAGGGAAGTCAGAGGAGGAATGTCCTCAATAGCTTGCACTTTGTCTGGTAGCGGTCAAATGTCATCTTAGTCAATGGTGTGGCCATGGCGGTGAGTGAGAAAAATGAAATCCTAATCGAGGCAAGGCATGCACATTGGGTAATCATCATGCATGTGGAAGGCAACACCAAGGTTAAGCAGGAAAATGAAAAGTGGGCAAGAATGGTAGCCATCTTGAAAGCCAAATGCACCCACGTGGTTGTAAGAGAAAATCAAGCTAGCATGTTCAGAATGTCACTAGTGGTGTATTTGTTTCTTTTGAAAAATATTTCCCAAAGAAATATTTTGATGTCTGGGTCACCACTTTAGTGAGTGTAGTCACTAATTTATGGTATGAAAGTGTTCGTGGAAAAGTCCAGTAAATAAGCTTTTGAGAAGCATGTGTAAATGAATATCAGAAGGCAGCTTTTAAACAAATAATTTAATTTATCAAATTATCACAAGAGCTAACAAGTAATAAGAGTGTAGACTCTGTATGTGTGCATGAGTTAGGGTAAGCTTTATAACTTACATTTGGATGTCATTATAAACTGATAGAAATGGAGTTAGCCTAAACAAAAATATACCACTCACAATATGGTAGAGTTGTGGTTGATGTCACCCACAATCTTGCAGAGTGAAATGAGCATAAATGAAATAGGCTGCTCATGGTGTAGCAAGTCAAGAGCTGATATAATTCAGAGTTAGCTGTGCAAAGTTGGTGTGAAAAACAAAGAGGCTGTTCCATTTTGAAAGAGGGATGTTACTCATCTGCCATCTATCCATTAACTGGTTAAAACGCGCACTTCACATCATGGGCAGAGAACTGCCTCTAGTATTCATACACGTCCAGCCCTGATTGGATGGAGGATGCCATAGCACAACAGTGCTATGACACAACAACTAAAAAAGCTTTCATGACATGCTACAGTTCCTTAAGATAATGGAAAGTTGCATCATAGAATTTATTATGCTCAACAGCAGAAACGTCTCCATTGTTTAACAAATGGTTTAGTGTTACTTTTGTTGTTCTACCAAGAAATAAATCTGTTTTTATTTTTGACTATAAAAGTATCATCAAGATCTATCTCTGTCACTGACAAAATCCTGTGCAGCACACTAGATAGCATAATTTAATTTGCAATATATCTGCCAAGGGCTTCCATAGATGACTTCAGAAGATGTTTACATGGCTCATCTACTTGTAACAGTAGGTTTGAAGTTGGTGACAGTAGGGATTGCTGCAGTCTGGAAGCAATCTGTTGAAAAACGAGGAATTCAATCTCTGGAATCAGGCATCTGCAAACTCTTCGCTGAAAACATAGGATCTAAAAATTTCTTTAGAACTTTATCAAGGCAACACTCAAGGGAGAGCCATGTTACAGAGAAATGGTTTAAAATATTCTGGTACTTTTGGTCACAGAATTTGAAATATTCTGAAAGTTTTCCTCTATGTTTGGAGCTTTTGTCAAAGTAGCAACATACTACTAAGTGATTACTAAAAGCTTCATTTGCATGGCTTGCACCTACTTCTGAAAATTTCTTCATTCTTCTGAATAAAACTAGCAGCAACAGAATTTCTTTTACCTCTCATGGTACTGGTGCTGTTTATATTTAATAAAATACAATTGTTCCATGGCATGGAGTCTTCTTCAAACATTTTCTTGATTGCCTCAACAATTGCATATACTGTGCAACAATTATATTCTTTGGTGAAGCACATTGAGAAAAAATGGCTGGTCACAGTTTTCTACCCGTCAGTGGATTCATTTATTCAAATGAGTTTTGCAGAAATCTAACACATAATTGTGGCATTGACGGGCATTACCTTTATTCAAAATAGCTGTTACTTTAGTTCTTGAACATCTATGAAAGTGCAATATTACTACCAAGGAAAATTTCATGAAACAGAGGCTCGAAATAGTCAGCTGTTGCTAAAGTTATGTTGCACCATGAAGTTTGTAACCAGAACTACAGCCTTGATAAACACTTGAGATCCAATACTACTACTAAGTATATGTTTAAAATTTTAGTTTACAGCAATTCTTTGAAAAGATGAGTTTTGATTTTATTTTAAGAAATATTGTTAAATGTTTTTCGATTATTTATTCATTTATTGTTAAAACAAGTATTTTTTTATATATTTAATTGATATTTATTATAAGTTACAATACGTACATTGATTTTATTGTTATTATTATTATTATTATTATTATTATTATTATTATTATTATTATTATTATTATTATTATTATTATTTTATTTTAGACCTGACGAGTCACTATATTTTTGAATAGATTTAATTGTAGATCGATTTGATTATTAATCGAATTATTAATTGAATTGGTTTTATTAGTTATCTATTTGAAAATATAGCCACGAAACGTGTGTAGTCATTTTTATACCATTTACTAGTTATTCTTTTATGTACTTTATTGATTTTTAGAATAAGGTTTTTATGATATATTTATTTTCTAGAGGGTATGAATTACATTCTTCATTATTGAATTATTTAATAGTGGTTTTTCTCTAAATTATATACATATATTTTATATTGGGAGATTTGATTTAGTTTTGCTAAATTGAATTTTTTCCTGTAAGTTTTGGATTTTATTCCCTAATATTATTATTATTATTATTATCATTGTTATTATATATATATATATATATATACATAGCTAGCCACCAAAGCTTTCTTTTATTCTCTCTCTGTTTATTTTCTCATGTTCCTTTCTGTTGAAGAGTGTAGGCTCGAAATATAAAAGAATTTCTCACCTTCCCAAGTGTTAAACTAATACACCTTTTTGTTGATTACACACCCGTCTTCATCTTTTGTTTTTTTGTAAATTCTAACTATATATATATATATATATATATATATATATATATATATATGACGACTGCTCCATCTTGACAGACGATAGCCATCCCATCAACAATCCACACATATCATCACGCAGTACAATCACTCCGTTGGTGAGCCCTCAAGTGACTTTGAAGTCACAGCACAGATGACAAATGTTCAGGCCTCTCGATCCTTGCCCGCTGGTATCTGATTCTAAGGAAACGCTTCTGTGAACCAGCATATGTCTCTTAAGTCCGGGTATTGTTTTACAGACCTTGTGACATATGCCACAGGTCGTAGAAGGCGGTTGGTATTTAGGGTGTCTGGAATTTCTACCCTCATGTGTTTTCATGTGATTCACATATCCTGCTTTTGACAGAAGAACGCGATCACACACAATATACATCCTATACTCTCCATTGTTTACAATTTTTCCCTTTCGACAGGCCCGCTTAAGCTCAAGTTGCTGAAACATCTTTTCCTCCCAGACATCACAGGTCGTCCTGACAATAGCTCTCCACTTGCTTCGATCCAGAACATCTCCTTCCCAATCACTTTCATACATATCTAGTTTTTTTAGGTTTTGTTTAATGCAATCTTTATACCTCTTTCTCGGTTTCTGCCGCGGTCGCTCACCAGAGCTGAGCTCACCATAAAATAAGCGCTTCGGCAAACGATCATCCTTCATTCTAATTAAATGCCCAGTCCATCTCATTTGGGCCAGGATAATATGTTTTTCAATTGAGCTACAGTGCGCCCTGCGCAAAACCTCTGTATCTGCTACAAAACTCTTCCATTTTACTCCTAGGATGCGTCTTAGACACTTTTGATGAAACCTTTCTAGCATCTTTACATGACGCTTGTAAGTGGTCCATGTTTCGCCTGAATAAAGAAGTGCAGTCAATACACACGCTTTGTAGATGCTGATTTTCTTCTGCAGGGAGATATCTCTATCAGCCCATACTCGCTTTTCAAGCTTTCCAAATGCAACACTTCCCTTCGCTATTCGATGGTATATTTCTGCATCAAGACCACCATCCCTTGACGGTGTGGTTCCAAGGTAAACAAAGGTGTCAATGACTTCTAATCTATCTATCTATCTATATATATATATATATATATACTAGCAGAGAAACCCGGCCTTGCTCGGGATTAAAATAGTTTATTATTGTTTTATTGTTTCGATATTATAACCCAATTTCATTTGGGTCTATGCAGGCCACATCTTAAAAGATGAGGAATTTTGTCCTGGGTGTCATGGCTTTCAATTGAGCAAGCTCAAAACTGCTACGCAAACTTGCCAGCACTTTTAACATAGATGTGCATATTTTCAGCTCAATTCAACCACATATGCACACATTATATATATACATACGCACTAAATATATATGCAGTATATATACACACACACACACACACACACACACACACACACACACACACACACATATATATATATATATATATATATATATATATATATATATATATATATATATATACATATATATATATGGTTGGCGTTAGAAAGGGCATCCAGCTGTAGAAACTCTGCCAAATCAGATTGGAGCCTGGTGTTGCCATCTGGCTTCACCAGTCCTCAGTCAAATCGTCCAACCCATGCTAGCATGGAAAGCGGACGTTAAACGATGATGATGATGATACATATATATACACATTATATATATATATATACACACACACACATATATATATAAATATAGATATAAAGACTTTATATTTATATATATATATATATATATATATATATATACATTATATATATACACATTATATATATATATGTATACATATTATATAAATATTTATATATGTGCCAGAGGAACATTAAAAGCACCATCTGAGCGTGACTGTTGCCAGGGTCGCTGACTGGCTTCTGTGCTGGTAGCATGTAAAAAGCACCATTTGAGTGTGACCGTTGCCAGTGTCGCCTTACTTGCACATGTACCGGTGGCACGTGAAAAACAATATTTGAGTGTGGTCGTTGCCAGTGCTGCTGGACTGGCTCCCATGCAGGTGGCACATAAAAACATCTTTTGAGCGTGGTCATTGCCAGTACCGTCTGACTGGCCCTCATGCTAGTGGCACGTAAATACACCCACTACACTCTGAGAGTGGTTGGCGTTAGGAAGGGCATCCAGCTGTAGAAACTTTGCCAGATCAGATTAGAGCCTGGTGCAGCTTTCTGGCTTGTCAGTCCTCAGTCAAACCGTCCAACCCATGCCAGCATGGAAAGCAGACGTTAAACAATGATGATGATGATGATGATGATATATACACACACACATATATAAATTAACACAATAAATATCTGATTAATAATATCTGTTATCATGATTGTGCAGTGGTGGTGGACGATAATAATTCACCGTTCTAAAAGACCTGTGGCGGGAGGATTGTGCGGTGGTGGTGGGCGATAATAATTCACCATTGTGAATTATTATCCTGTGGTGGGAATATTTAAACTTTTGTGGCTGTCAGCGCTTTCTCTCTATAGATACAGGCAGACGTACAGAGAGAGAGGTGGTGGGGGAAAGAGTGACAGAGAGACTGGGAAGGCAGAGAGGGAAAGAGAGTGGATGGTGTCAAAAGTTGTTATAGAGAGAGTGTGGAGGGAAGGGAGGAAAGGGAGAGATCAAGGAAGACGGGGTAATATCCGAAAGAGAGAAACGACAAAACACTTGTCAAAGTCTGGGTTTTGTTGCCCTTGTAACTACAGCTTTTGAGATGGAGATTTCTAACCTAGTCCAGTCGCTTCCTCGCCTCATTTTACATGTCCCTGTAAAATTTCACCACAATCCAAGCACACCTACAGCCATTGAACCCGGCATAACCACTAAATGAGACACACAAACATACAACTTTTGGCCATTTCACTTTTATATATAGAGATACACACACACACACACACACACACACACACCTATACACACACATATATTCATACATACATACGTACATTCATAAATCATTGTCATTGTCATAATTATCATTTTTCTTTTTTACAGCCATTTTTCCATATTGGCATGAGGTGAACAAAACTTGTCAAGACAGATATCCTATGGCCAGATACTCATTGTTCCAAGAAATGTATTTTCATTTAACTGGTCATCATATGTTGAAAGCAATAAGGCCATTACAACTATTCTTTTACTCTTTTACTCTTTTACTTGTTTCAGTCATTTGACTGCGGCCATGCAGGAGCATCACCTTTAGTCGAGCAAATCAACCCCAGGATTTATTCTTTGTAAGCCTAGTACTTATTCTATCGGTCTCTTTTGCCGAACCGCTAAGTTACGGGGGCGTAAACACACCAGCATTGATTGCCAAGCGATGTTGGGAGGACAAACACAAACACACATATATATACATCATCATCATCATCATCATCGTTTAACGTCCGCTTTCCATGCTAGCATGGGTTGGACGATTTGACTGAGGACTGGTGAAACCGGATGGCAACACCAGGCTCCAGTCTGATTTGGCAGAGTTTCTACAGCTGGATGCCCTTCCTAACGCCAACCACTCAGAGAGTGTAGTGGGTGCTTTTACGTGTCACCCGCACGAAAACGGCCACGCTCGAAATGGTGTCTTTTATGTGCCACCCGCACAAGCCAGTCCAGGGGCACTGGCAACGATCTCGCTCGAAAATCCTACAGGAGCCAGTCAGGCGGTACTGGCAACGGCCACGCTCAAAATGGTGCATCTCATGTGCCACCCGCACAAGAACCAGTCCAGGGGCACTGGCAACGATCTTACTTGGCTTGCCGGGTCTTCTCACGCACAGCCCATTTCCAAAGGTCTCACATATATATACATATACATATATATACAACGGGCTTCTTTCAGTTTCTGTCTACCAAATCCACTTACAAGGCTTTGGTCGGCCCGAGGCTATAGCAGAAGACACTTGCCCAAAGTGCCATGCAGTGGGACTGAACCCAGAACCATGTGGTTGGTAAGCAAGCTACTTACCACACAGCCACTCCTATTGAAATATTACCTTCCAGAAAATTTAAGTAAGGATAATTTTTAATCAGGCAATATTAATGGCAACACATTTAGGTGCCTATGTAGTCATAAGCAGACATGGACGACTTCTAGGTTCTCTCTGCTTTCATCCAGCAAAACATCAAAAACACGAGGGAAGGAGAAAAGGTCTCACCAACACTAGGCTGGTACTTATTTTCAATTGAATAGACTAAAGCAATGTGAAATGAAACGTCTTGCTTAAGGATACAAAGTGCTACTCAGTCCAGGAATCAAATCCATGACTTATGATCATAAACCCAACCTAACCACTATGTAATGTACCTTCATACCAACTTTAAAAAGAAACATGTCCCCAGAAATACCTGTTTCCCAGCCCTAGGACTCATAGAGTCAGTTACTCAATTTCCATGTTGTATAAGCCACCAAGATCACAACATTTTTCCCTGAACATGACACTAGTCTATTACAGAGCTATCTTTTACAGCTGAGTGGACAGGAGCAACGTGAAATGAAGTGTTTTGCTCAAGAACACAACTCACTACCTAGTCAAGGAAATGAAACCATAATCTTGCAATCATGAGTACAGTGCCCTAACTACTTGGTCACATGCCTTCACTTCACATCAGTCACTACTACAGAATTCTATTTACTTTCTTAAATACTTTTCAGCCCTTTAGTATTCAAACCAGCCATATCAGGCCTAAATATTCTACCTGTTTTATGTTCAAACTGACCAGATCAGGCCTTTCACATCTACCATAAACTATACAATCACTTCATTGAAATCACAAAGCTACAAAATAATGTAGGATAAATTCAAAACAATGTGAATAAATAAGTATTACATTTAACAAAGTAATCTGAATGCTATAGAGTTAAGCATATAAGTAAAAATTCATCTATCTATCAGAGCAGGCATGTGCAACTTGTCATGAAAATAAAAATCCTTAAGAAAGAACAATGAGGTTGACATCTCACACGTGTAAGTGTAATATATTTAAGCCTATGTATAGTCTATATGTAGTGAAGTCATTTTTATGTCTGTTTGTGGTAAAAACAGATGTTAGAATCAATTATATATATGCAGTTGGCATAATTACAATTGGTAATATTTCAGTTTTACTGCCAATATCTAAGACAGGTGTTGGTTGATAAAAGCAAGAAGTAGCTCTTACAACATACAGTATACAACTGACTTACTTTTCAATGCAAATTACAACAATTTCAGCTTAGTTTTATATCAGTTTTCTTGGCCTTTCATCCAGGTCTGGACTGATTGATAAAATTTACTTTTCTCTTGTTAAACTTTATCTAGGATCTAGTCAAATAAATGCTCAAAAAAGCAGTATGAAAATAATGGAATTTCTCCAGTCTTTATGGTAGATATCTACACTTACATATTGTATTAAACTA
The DNA here is from genome assembly GCF_046866305.1 of Octopus bimaculoides. Taxonomy (NCBI): domain Eukaryota; kingdom Metazoa; phylum Mollusca; class Cephalopoda; order Octopoda; family Octopodidae; genus Octopus; species Octopus bimaculoides. The sequence goes on from NC_142929.1 coordinate 134,885,027, forward strand.
TACATGCACTATAAGACATTATTTTAGGGCTGCTATAACTTAAATACACACACACATGCAAACATATGCATAGTTAAAGTAAATGATTAGATTCTTGGTTTCAATCAAGAGTATTCAAGTTGTTTGGTAAACTTATCTGCCTGCTCATTAAAAAAATAATGACTAGCTTATTCTATACAATGCTCAGGTGCACTATAACTCTTCAGAAAAGGATAAATAAGAAGACAGAAAGCAGCAATATGTAGAATACAGAGAGACAACAATAATAACCCAAAGTAAATGCATAGCATATAGGATAAATTACAAGAAGACAGAAAAGTGTAAAGTAAAAGAGCCATAAAGAGGACAAAGCACATATGCATGTAAAAGTAGTGTTGGTGGATTTTGGAAAGCATGGAATTTTTGAAGGGTGCAGTGTTTTTACAGCTAACAACTGATGTGGGTAATTTATCACATACTTCAAAAATTCTGAACATGAAAAAAATGTTTCCAAAAGTCATGGGTGCTGCACTGTTTTTGATTTTATAAGCATGTCCATAAGTAGTAGAGATATTGAATTCAAAAAGATAGCCAAAGTTGTTGTTGGAAAGACGGTGGATAATATTGTGGGCTTCTACTAAGTCAGCTGTTAGACATTGAAACTGTAGTGTGTTGATAAATACCTAGAGAAGCAAGTCATTCAAAACAGATTTTATTGAAAGTGGTTGAATATTCCACTAATACTTAAAACTTTCAAGTAGTCAACAGACAGAATCGGTGTGACAGAAAGTGACAAAGCCCCTTGAACTACAGATGTAGTAACTGCAGCAGGCTTCTTCACAGTTTTCATCTACCTAATTCCACTCACAAGACTTGGGTCAACATAAGACAATGATAAAAGACTCGTGTCAAAGGTAAAATGCAGCAGGATTGAACCTGTAACATCATGATTGCAAAGTGAACTTATTAACCATCCAACCATCTACTCTTGTGTATACATTAATAACATGTATATATTATTTAATAATAGCTTGACTCAACTCTATGCAATTTAAAATTTTGTAGGCTAGTTGAACAAACCTAACCTGTCCAGCACTTAGAGAGAGAAATAGGGTATAAGATAAATTTAAGATGGCTTCCTCATGTTAGGCTTCTATTGGTCAATTTGGGTCATGTGGTGTTATTGATCTGGAAGCGACATCAATTACTTTCTTTGTTGTTAAGCTTACATGGTCAGACAGGATGTTGGTAGGTAGCTGTTGCCACTATGTCTTGAAGCAATGATATGGTTTATTTAGAGACATCAGCCATTCCTTTGATGCAACACATGGCAGGGTAGGGTGTTGTTGTGGGTAAGTGGAGAATATACACCTTAGCAGAAACAGCCTTTCCATGGAAATAAGCAGATTTGGTGATGCTGGATTGAAATTTGATGGTGTTAGGTTTGATTGTCAGTATAGATGGGATGTAATTTATATTGGTAGCAGGAGTTAAGTACCATGCATTTGTGTATAGAGCAGCCAAGCCTAAGGTGGTATATTTGGATTGTCAGCTATTAACAGGGTGTACCTCTGGAGGTCACACTAATAACTGTCTTCATGAAATTGCATTGTTGTTTAAGGGAAAATTTAAGTAATATTTTAAACATTATTTTAAAGCAATATTAAAAAAAAATTTAAAACAATGATTGAATGTGTGCATGTGTGTGCACATGCGCATGTGAAATAAGTATTTGTGAATACAAAATTACTTGATTTTGCATAGATAAAGCAAAACCATATAGGAATGGTAGTTTCATATCATAAAGGCATTGTGAACTTTGACTGAAAAATGAAGTATTTTGTTTCAAGGTAATAATCATTTGAACAAAAGAAATGTTGTTTATGCTTTGTAAATATAGCATCCTTGAATTTCATCCTGGTTCTGAGAGTAACAGTGTTGGTTTTCAAGTGCTTTCAGAAAGAAAAAATTAATATGCACAAAAGCATAACATGTACACACAAACATACACTCACACACATGTACACATACTCATACATTCAGAAGAGTAATGAGCAGCAAAATAATAATAATGCAGTAGACAGGCAAAAGATGAAAGGAAGACAATGTGTGGGTGGGTAGGTTGTAAGAGTGTGAGTAGAAAGTGCATGGAGAGAATGAGATGATGATATAAGCAAATCAGCAAGAAGTGGTTTAGTGGAGAGAAGACCATAGAGAAATTGAGAGATGTACAGTATTAGAGATGATAACAAAAAAGGAGAGTAAGGGTTATTGGTGGGCTTTGATAGAAGTGAAAGACAAGTAGCTGGTGCAGAAGAGCAAAATCCATTGTGTAAAACAGTTCCAGTATCCTTAAAATGTGGGTAGTGCCAGATTATCAAATATGTCACTGTGTTAGGCTTTTTTTTAACCAGGTCATCAATGTTATAAGTGTCAATTCAAGTTTCTTTGATCTTGATATTTGTATCGTCATGTAACTATTTGGTGTTTTGAATGGCCATTAGTGTATTCTCAGATCATTTTGCATGAAACCACTTAAATAATACAGCAATTTTTTCTAAATTTTTATTTTATTGTATTTCTTTTTAATGTTTGCCTTGCATCAACATCTTTACTAGTCTCTGAATCAGGATGAATTACATTAACTTGTCCTTTTGCTTCTTAATATCATAAATTGTTGAAAAATCTGTTATATTTATTCTCAATAGCATTCCAGTTTTCACCTCTTTTCAAATATTTCATTATTTTAATATAAAAATTAAATGCTTTCTCTACACACTTGTCCAACCTTGTTTTTTTTTTATATTGGCACTGGAAGATATTTTCACTAATGGATAGACACTGTGTAAGTAGATAAATGTAGTTACAAAACATTTAAGTACTGGTCACTCTTATTTTTTTACTTGAATGCAATCAATGATAGAATGATGTCAGTGACTAGTGATGGCACCAACAAACAAGAAAAATAATTGTCAAGAAGAAAAATAAAAAGGGCAGTTGGGTCTACCAGACTATTGGATACTAATATTAATGTAACTTTACTGTAGTAGCAGAACATGACTCAAAGAGGAGAAAAAGCACATCAGTGGACTAGTGGTTGCTTGTAGTGATTGTAATGAACCTTTGGTAATCAACTAGATTGACATTTCAGGTGCAGTCAGACTTTTTTATGGCTTAACCAGAAAGATGAATGGTTGGGTGCCTATAACCAAGACTCATGAGATTGATACAGTTAATATCTAGCTTGAATATCTGAGAGTCAACATTTATAGGAAAAACTTGGGTGGGGATTTAATTTCAAATGGCTAATACCTGAGTGACTGAGAAATTTATTTCATGTAGAGTCTGAGTGAGACACAGTAGTAATGAATAGGCAAAAATGAGAATGAGTGCATTGGGTTAGTTAAAGTAGAAGGGGTCTACAGTTTGTTAGTTCCAAGAATCAGGTTTTGTAGTAATTTGTGATAGAAAAACCAGAAGGAAAAAATGATGTATCTATTGGGCAGCGTTTGTAGCATGCTGGTAAATAAATCTTCTGCTAGTGAGCTGAATAGCAACTAGCAGCAGTGTAGTTCCAGATATAAGCCTTACCCAAGCTGTGAAAAAAATTAATAATTGATTAGAAATTAAATATTTCATGGTCCTGGAAAGGAAACCTTGTCTATCAAATGTTGTTTTATCAATTTTATACTTGCAAACTCATCACATGAAACTGAAAGATTATGAGAATTAGTTTAACAATTTTTATAGCTTAGTTGTTCTGTGTTAAACTGTCACATCAAGGGGTCTAGTGAAATATTATTTTCTTAATAAGTATAGTGATCATAGATTTTCAATTATGTTCATAGTTCAACTTCTGTCAGAGTTGATTTAGCATTTCATTTCACCTGCCCTGGAATTGATTTAGTAAATTCTTGTAAAACTCTGTAGTTAAGTCATTTGGCTATACACATATGAAAAAAATAAATGTATCGCATTAAAAAAAAAAAACAAATGTTTTAAATATAATTATTATCATCATCATTATTAATATTTAATATCTGATTTCCATGCTGGCATGGGTTGGATGGTTTGACAAGAACTAACAAGGCAAGGCCCTGTACCAGGTTCCATTATCTGCTTTGGCTTTGTTTCTATAGCTGGATACTTTTGCTAACACCAACCACTTCACAGAATTCACTCGGTACTTTTTATGTGGCACCATAACTAATGCTTTTTTGCATGGCACTAGCATCCACACCAATACTTTTTATGTGGCACTTTAGTTTTAGAATCTCAATTCTGTTGTGGTGGATGAATCTTCTTGAGTACAGCAATGTGCCATATAATTCGGTCCTCTGTCATCTCCTTTGTAAGGTTCAGTATTTTCAGATCAGCCTTCAATACTTTGTCCCACGTCTCCTTGGGTTTCCCTTTTCCACATTTTCCTTCAACTTTAAGTGATTGGCACTTCTTTATGCAACTGTCCTCATCTGTCCACATTGCAGGACAAAACCAGTGCAGTCTCCTTTCTTCCACATTGCATATAATTCTTCTTATGCCTAACTTCTCTCTCAGTAAGCCAATGCTTCATTGCATATGCACACTGACATCGCACATCCAGTGGAGCATATCAACTTTGTTCCTCTCTAGCCTTCACATGTCCTTTGCATTCTGGACTCATGTCCTACTAGCATGCAGCATCGCAGGCCATATGCAATAATATGAATTTATATCATTGTCATCATTATAATCATATAGTCATTGTTGTCATAGGTGGCAGTGGTGGCCAGAGCAGTGGCAGTGTTGGTGGCAATGATACACCATCAGTGTTGGCATCAATGCTGCTGATACCACTGATGCTACAGCTGCTGCTGACACTACCACTGACACCAACACTGCCACCACTGTGTGTGTGTGGTTTGGAGTTCAGTCTCACTGTGCAGCACCATAGCTCCAGGCTAACTAACTAATGCATTGGGAGTGAATTTGGTAAATGAAAACCCTTCAAGGTGGTGCCCCAGCATGGCCATAGTCCAATAACTGAAATAAGTAAAAGATACTATTAATAATGAATCAGAGATATATTTTTAGAAAAGCATTAATGATAGACAGTCCAGTTGTTAGACTGTCAGTTTACCAACTGAAATATCAGGTGTACATATCTTGTTACAGACAGTGCATTACATATATATCAATGACATTTGACACTTAACCCTTTGAACCCCAATGTCAGTTGTCCTCGACACCCTCACCCCAGGTTCCCCCGTGTAAAAGAGCCAAAAAACAAAATCATTTCCCATCTAATATTGCTTCAGTGTCACTAAGATGTGTTTTCTGCCTCTCATATTGAAATAAAACACCAAATAGAGGGCAACATTGTTCTTACCACTTGATTTTTTTTGTTCTATTGCCAATACTGACGCTTGTGGTGCCAGTTGAACCAGCAGTTACTGACTGTTTTTCCAATGCAGAAAGTACTGAGGTATTTGTATCTGCAGTTAGCGGCTGGAATTTGCATTTGTATCTGTGGCTGGTGGCTGGAATAGTGGCCGCTGGGGTATTTGTAAACAGTACAATGTGGAAGCTGGTAAAGCAGTCACTAGGCCATTTGTATCTATGGCTGGTAGCTGGAAAGTGGCTGATGGAGTTCAGAAAGTTAATAGCCTTTCAAAAATGGGTTTAGAAATGGAGCAGCAGATGGAGAAGAAAAGTTAGATGCTTTTCAGTATTGTCAAATTTGTACTTCTTGCTTTAGAGTTTAATTTTAGCCAGGTTTATATTTGCTTTTCACACATCAGAAGCTCTCTTTAGGTTTGTTATGAACCTAAAGAAGAAAATGGAGAAACTGGCGTATAGACATCTCTTTATTTGAAGATATTCAAATCAATATAATATGAAATTTTTATCCTTACAGCCATTTTCATATCCAATTAAATCAATTAGACACATCTGAGTCTGTCAAGGGTCAACCAACATGGAATGTAACTCCTTTCTGGAAATTCTCCCTTGATGAAATACGCAATTAACCAGTTTTAATATGAAGATTCTAAATTAATTTAATTTCATTTCATTTCTCTAATTGAATTAATTGGATATGGAAATAGCTGCAGGGATAAGAATTTCATATTATATTGATTTTAATACCTTTGAATAAACTGATGTCTATACATCAAATTTCTCCATTTTCTTCTTTTTGTCATTCAAATGTATATATATATATATATATATATATATATATATATATATATTTGCTTCCATCACTAGCTGCATACTTTGATGAACTACATCTACAAACATTATGATGGATCTCCAAGGCCCCCCCTCCCCAGAAACAGCTGTTGAACTTATAACACTTTACTTCTTCCCGTTTAATTTTCTCTGTTGTTTGTACTCTGTGTAAGTTTGATCTATTAATGTATAAATATACTTAAATATTCATCGTCTGAAAATCTTCAGTCTTTGCTTTCCGTTTGCATGTATACATACATACATACATACATACATACATACATACATACATACATATATATGTGTGTGTGTGTATGTGTGTATGTATATCAAACCTAAGCTGTTATATTTAATTTGTTTATCCACATAATTGCCTCTCTCTGTATATATTTATGTGTGTGTATCTTTGTGTTCATGTTTGCTCCCCACCACTGCTTGACAACTGGTGTTGGTTTGTTTATGGCCACTGTAACTTAGCTGTTCAGCAAAAGACACTGATAGAATAACTAGTAGGCTTAATAAAGAAAATTACTGGAGTCACTTCATTTAGTTAAAAATTCTTGAAGACAGTGCCCCAGCATGGCCACAGCCTAATGACTGAAGCAAGTAAAAGATAAAATATATCATATTGGCATGGGTTGGATAGTTTGACAAGATCTTGACAAGTTGGTGGACTGTAGCATGTTCTAGTGTCTGCTTTGGTAAGATTTCTATGGCTGGGTGCCCATCCTAACACCAAAGTGTACTGGTTGCATTTTTCATGGCACCAGAACAGTGATCATCATTCTATAATTAACAAGGTTAGTGGGGGGTGGGGATTAAGTGACCCCTATTACTCAAGGAGAAGAGAAGGAAGTGACAATGTTCACCCTATGCTGATGGATGATGGAAGAAGGGAGGGTGGGGGAATATAGAGCACTCTGTCGGTTACGACGACGAGTATCCCAGCTGATACGATCAACGGAACAGCTTGCTCGTGAAATTAACGTGTAAGTGACTGAGCAATCCACAGACATGTGTACCCCTAACGTAGTTCTCAGGGAGATTCAGCGTGACACAGAGTGTGACAAGACCGGTCCTTTGAAATACAGGTACTACTCATTTTTGCAAGCTGAGTGGACTGGAGCAACGTGAAATAAAGCATCTTCCTCAAGGACACAACGCGTCGCCAGGAATTGAACTCACAACCTTACAATCGTGAGCCGAATGCCCTAACCACTAAGCCACGCACCTTCACGGGGTGGGGGGGATATGACAGAGAACAGGGGAAAGGAACTGAATTACTGACAGGGTTGAGAAAAAGGGAGGGTTAGAGTTAAGAAAGTGATGGGGTGGGGTGAGTGGGAGGTGTGGGGGTCTAGAGTTTTCCAGCATTAAAAAGTGCAAGTAAGGACAGAGAGTGAGAGAAAAGAGGTACAGGTAAGGACTAGGGTCGAAAGGAAGCCCGAGAGAGTCATTAAATGAAAGAGGGTGTGTGGAGGGGTTATGTGGTATAGGAATCAAAAGAAAGAAAAGAAACTGAATATAGACAAGGAAAGATTGAGTGAGAGAGAGAGAGAGAGCAAGAATAAATGAATGAATGAATGAATGAGAGAGAGAGTGAACAAGAGAGGCTGAGCAGGAGAGAGAAAGTGAATGAATGAGCGAGAAAGAGAGAGTGTGTGTGTACATGAGTGCTTTTATGTGTGTGTGCGTGTGATTTGTGTGTTTGTTTGTGTGTGTGTATGTGTGTGTGTGTGGAGAGAGAGAGAGAGAAAGAAAGAGAAAGAGAGAGAGAGAAAGAAAGAGAGAGAGAGAAAGAAAGAGAGAGAGAGAGAGAGAGAATAAAATAAATAAGCACCAGTTGAGGACTGGGGGGTTAACTTATCCTCTGCCCCAGAATTGCTGGCCTTGTACCAAAATTTGAAACCATGATTATTATTATTAACGAGCAGGGAGGGATCATTAGTGCAGTAGATGAAATGCTTGGTAGTATTTTACCTGTCGCTATGTTCTAAGTTCAAATTCCACCAAGGTTGACTTTACCTTTTGGGTCGACTTTACCTTTCAGGGTCAAATTTACCTTTCCGAGGTCAGCTTTATCCTTTTGGGGTCAACAAAATAAGTACCGGTTGAACACTGGAGTTGATATAATTGACTATCCCCCTCCCCCAATTTCGGGCCTTGTGCCTATAGTAGAAAGGATTATTATAATAGTTAATAAAGAAATTATATGAAGGAAACCATTATTGCTGTTGTGATTGTTGTTCAGAATTTTCCTCTTATGCCAAACTCTTCAAACACCACTTGAAAAGGAAGATGTGGGTGGAGAAAGAAGTACTGCCCACCACTCATGAATGAAAATAGGTCTGTATTGCACCATGAGCAGTAGACATACTTCTTATGCAGAAAAGAAGTAAATAACCATATGTTTACCTTATGTGAACTAAGAATGTTGTGGGAATATAAACAGGCTGACAGAGAATACAGACTTCATGTATAATAGTTGTGCAGCCAGTACTGTCTTAAGCATGGGCACAGTGGGTAGTTGTCTGGGGGGGCCTTACAAGCCTAGGGGCCTTACAAGCCTAGGAGCCTTACAAGCCTAGGGGCCTTACAAGCCTAGTGGCCTTACAAGCCTAGGGGCCAATTCTGATTCTTGTATGCTATGGCTAGTTATCAATAGATAAATACTAGAGAACCCAGTGCATTAATTTTCCTGGGGGTGGGCAATAATGCTACTAAAGTGGAGTAGTCAGCAGTAGAGACAGATGAAATACCGCTAAGCATTTCGCCTGGCATGCTAACGTTTCTTATTTCTTTATTGCCCACAAGGGGCTAAACATAGAGGAGACAAACAAGGACAGACAAAGGGATTAAGTCGATTAGATCAACCCCAGTGCGTAACTGGTACTTAATTTATCGACCCCGAAAGGATGAAAGACAAAGTCGACCTTTTGAACTCAAAACGTAAAGACAGACGAAATACAGCTAAGCATTTTGCCCGGCGTGCTAACATTTCTGCCAGCTCACCGCCTTATGAGGAGGTTGCATCTTGTGAAGGAAATGACACAAAATGGTATCAATTGGTAAGCCACTATGATGGGAAAGATTTATATAACCCATGCAAGCATGGAAAATCAGACGTAAAATAATGATGATGATGATCATGAAGATGATGTGAACGAGAGTGTTGAAGTTTGATGGTTAAATGAACTTCATCTGCTCTCAGCTGCAAGCCAATTCTTCAGTGCTTGAAAGACTTTTAACATTTTCTTTCTCGTGTTCTACAGCAAAGAATTATTATTGTTAAAAACAACTCATCTCAGTTGATTGAAAACAAGGCACAAAGGTGAGAATTCCCTTACAAAGAAAATTAAAAAAAAAAAACATCCAACTTAATTCTGTCTTTCTTTCTTTTGTTCTTCCTTCCTGTTCTTTCTTTCTTTCTTTTGTGTAGTGCTCAAAGAAGTCTGTCTAAAATATAATATTAAGAAAATGTATATGCTTTATATAAAGACCAGACACAGTCGACACATCTCTTGATATGAAGAAAACAGAGTTGTCAGATAAATTCCTTTTTTTTTTTCCGTTTATCTTAATCCTTTCTGATATTATTTAAATCAACAAAAAAGTATTTTTATGTATTTTGTAGATCTATTCTTCCCCTACAACTTTTGTTTATCAATACTAAAATTCAAATAAATTTTTCGTTTTATTAGTTTTGTTAGTTTTAATTTTTTATTAGCGTTTTATCAGTTTTTATATGTTTTTTATTAGTTTTTATTAGTTTTTTATTAGTTTCTATTAGTTTTATTAGTTTTTTATTAGTTTTTATTAGTTTTATTAGTTTTTATTAGTTTTTATTAGTTTTATTAGTTTTTATTAGTTTTTATTAGTTTGTTCAAGACGGAGAAGCTGTGCCAATGGCCTCTTTAGGTTTTTCAAGTTTGGTGAGATTAATGCCTTCAACATTTCACTTAAGCTATTGTATTTTCCTGCATACAAGTTGAACTTTCCCAATCACGATCTACAGTTAAAAAAGGTGATCAATATAGTCAAAGAAAGTGAACTCCAAGACAATCTTGGCGGACTAAAGACTGCATGTGAAATGCAGCAGGATTTGTAAAGATGGCGACAGTGTTGGAATGTATACACTACATGCTTACACAATATACAGCATGGACATGTATGCCAGAAAATAGGATATTGCAAGTTAATGACTGCAGGGTGGAAATTTTAGATGACAGACATTCTGGGAAGAAAAGATTAGAAGCAGGGAATAGTTCAGGGCATGGAGGTTAGACATAATATAGGTGGTGAGAAGAGGAGAAGAGTTTAGTGTATTGAGAGGGCCTGAGTAGAGGTAACACAGAACCAACCAGTTCTGAAAATCAGGAATCATTGTAGATCATGATGGTAGAAAAGGTAGAGAGAGATAAAGAGAGAGAGGAGATAGTATGTCTGTGTGCAAGTAGTTGGAGTGAGTTTGTGAGTGAATTCCTGCCCATCAGTTAAAAGGAATTTCTCTAGATTTGGTCAGGATGTCTGTGAGTGGCAGCAGCCACATCCTGGATGTAGAAGCAATATTCCATTGTGAGAATCACCTGAGCTTTGTAAAGGGTCAATAATTGTTGGTGGACAAAGTCTTTTATGGCTCTGAAGAGAAAAGATAGTCTTTGAGATTTTCACAATGTTAAAGATATGGGTTTGCCAGTTAAGATCATCAGTAATAATGAGGCTAAGCATTTGAAATGCTTACAACAGTTCAGGCTGCACACTGCTTATAATCAAGGGGGATGTAGTGCAATAATATTTTCTTCATATGTGCAGCAATAGTAGTTTAATTTGTTGTTGTTGAAGGAGACAAGACTGATGTGACTCTGTTGGACAATGTTTTTGAGGTCTCCATTCATGGTGTTAGTATGCAGATTCAACATGATGTATCTAGGCTGCATGTAGATAACAAGTGGTATCATCTGTGCTGGAGTGGGTATTATAGGAGGTGACAGCCAGAAGGTTATAGAAGTATAGAAGGAAGAGTATGGGAGACAAAAGCAAACCCCAGAGTACACCACAGTTGATTAAGGTCAGAGGGAGAGAGAAAAAAGAATGAAAAAGAAGGTAGAGAGAAAGAGGGTGGGAGGGAGGAGAGAGAGAGAGAGAGAGAGAGAGAGAGAGAGAGAGAGAAGAGCTTACTGAGTTTAAAGTTTTGGTTCAGGGATACATTGAGGATTATAAAAAGCACAATACCAGGGTTAATGACCTTGTTGGGTTTAAGCAACTGGAACTAATTCTGTAATTGGTGTATGTTCATATATGGTAGTGAACCTGGTCATGTGGAGGAGACTTATCTAGTGTATGCAGTTTGAAGTTGGGCACACAATGGACAACAAATGTAGAAGCTTTCTCCAGAGGGGTTCTGCACATGGAACTAGCAGAAAGACTCAAACAAAGAAGTGAAATTATTTTGCAGTTTTGTCATTCACTAAGAAATTCTAGATTTAAACAAGAAATTCTACAGACGTATCTACAGTTCTCTAATTATTTCTAAATTCTTTATTTTTCTATAAATTTATGGCAACTAGACCATTGTAAAAGTTTTGGAAAATGCTTTCTCTCTGTATTAATAAAAATCTATATCACAAATGTTTCTTCCAGTTTCTTCATTTGAGGGCTGAAATGTAATTGGGTAACATTTATATCTTAAAAAGGAACAATAATTTAATATACTTCACTTATGAAGAAAGCCAGTAATTTTCAATGTAAAATATATATACACAATAAATGAAAAATAACAAACCATGTGTAATGAAAGAAAACCATCATCATCATCATCGTTTGAAGATTCATTTTCCATGCTTGCATGAGTTGGATGGACTTTTCTGAGGTGGATTTTCTACAGTCAGATGCCCTTCTTGTCACCAACTCTCACCTGTCTCCAAGCAAGGTAATATTTCTCCATTGCCAGAGATGGTTTTGCTAAATGTTGGAAATGAATGATATTGCTTGTATGACAATGACACTCTTGTACAACTATCACATGTTCACACACACACACACACACACACACACACACACACACACACACACACACACACACACACACACACACATATAAGTATGCAACAAGCTTCTTTTGGTTTCTGTCCAACAAATCCATTCAAAAAGCTTTGGTCATGGTGGGGCTATGGTAGAAGACACTTGTCCAAGGTGCCACACTATAGAACTGAGCCTGAAACTCTGTGGTTGGGAGGCAAAATTAACTACACTACCATATCTGCATGAATATAAGATTAATTTGAAAAATTTTCCCAGTGTTTCTTGTTCTACAACATACATCTATTGATGACAAATATATCCTGTCCAACTTATCTCAGCTGATTTAATGCAAAAAACAAAGGTGGGAACCTACACGTAGAGAAAATTAGAATATATCCCACATACTTCTTATTTTCTCATGCTTTTTTAAAGAGTGGATGAAAATACTTCCGAACAGAGTATAACACACAAAGTAGGCCATCTAAAAGATGGTGTCATGAAAATTTATATGGTCTAAAACCAGCACTAGTGGCAAGGTCATTATATAGTGAATACAATGAAATACTGATATACAACTCTGAAAACGTCATCAACAAGTTCAAGCTTAACCCTGACGGACTGGTATTATTACAATAATATTTTAGTAGGTTTTAAAAATCAGTGAATTTGTAAATAGGTTTATGAAATTTGTAGTTTATATCTTAAATATGCTTGTTAATTTCTTGTTCTTCATTTATGTATTTAATAATTCTTAGTAAAAGCACATCACACATGTACAGATATATTCTTCCCACTGCATTTTCTGCCTGTTATCAAGCAGAAAATGCAGTAAACCAGTGACTAGCTCATTAGAAACCTATAACCAAAGCTTATTACTGTTCACAAAATCATTTAATCTTTTACCTTACACATCTTTCAGTCAAAACGCAGTGGCCATACTGGGACACCACTTTGAAGGGTTTAGTCAAACAAACCAACCCCAGTGTAAGTCCGGTATCTATTTTATCAGTCTCTTTTGCCAATTCATTAAATTATGTGGATGTAAACTAGCCATCATCAATTGTCAAACAGTGGTTGGGACAAACACAACACAAACACAGACACACACACATAGATATACACATACACACACACACACACACACACACACACACACACATGCATACATATTATATGGGTAAAGGTTCTCATTGAAGATGAAAGGAAAGGTCTATAGAAATTGTGTGAGAGCTGCAATGCTGTATGGGAGTCAGATGTGGTGTTTGAGAGAGAGAGAGAGAGAGAGAGAGAGAGAGAGAGAGAGAGATGGCAATTTTGAGAAGGACTAAGAGAGCAATGGCGAGAGAAATGTATGGCATAAGGCTGTTTGATCGGAGGAGCACTGAGGATGCAGGGGTTGCAGGAATCAGTGGAATGGCTGGCAAGGGTAATTGGAGTGCAGTAGTATGGGCATGTGTTGAGAAAGGATGGGGAGCATGTTCTGAAGAGGATGCTAGAGTTTGAGGTAAATGGACAGCAAAAGCTAGGTAGACTGAGGAAAATGTGGAGGGGACAGGGGAGGAGCAGATTGGGAGGGTTGACTTGAAAAGGGAGGATGCCCAAGACTGGGCAAGGTGGCGAGATGGTGTGAGGGCAGTTGCTACGGCATTAAGGTTGATCTGGCCACCCTGGTTAATGGGGACAAAACCCAGATTCAAAATGATGCATGATGATGATGATGACATACATACATACATTGCCAGATCAGATTGGAGCTTGATGCGGCCTCCTGGCTTGCCAGTCCCCAGTCAAACTATCCAAGCCATGCCAGCATGGAAAGGGGACATTAAACGATGATGGTGATGATATATATATATACATGAGTCATCTAAGAGACCATAAGTCAAGGAAAAGATGCACTCATATAACTGTGAGTAGAGTGGATATCTTATCCGAAAGGTACTGTATTATAAATCCATCTTGGCTGATCTTAGTAACACAAGGCAAACAATTGAGTGTTAGGTAGCAATCCGATTATATAACCTTATGCTCATCAGAATTAGCTGATATAGAAGGGAATATGGTAACTGCTCTCTATAGTTGGAGGTGGATTAGCACAGCCAGTCAGTAGTTGCTGTGACAAAGGTGGTGGAACAAAAAAGGGGCCTGGGAATTAATTTAGGAGTCATGTCTCTTTTTCTCAGGGACATAGGTATATATAGCTGTGTTTGTTGGTCTGTTTTCTTTCTGTAAAGGATAAAGTCGGGGTGGGGTTATGCTAATGTGCTGTGTGTAATGTGTGTGTATGTGTGTGTGTGTGGGGGGGTCTGTGTATATGTTGGGGTACAATTTGTGTGAAGAGGTATGTGTTAGTGGGAGGCAGTTTATTTTGTGGGATGTTCACCTTATAGGGATGTGTGTGTGTGCGTACTTTTGGTGCCTTGGTGTGTGCTTTGGTCAAACTCTTTTTGCTGGGCCCAAGAGCATTGGTGGAAGGTCGTTTGCAGAAGGTTGAGGCAGGGAACCTGTGGATGCATGGTGGGGTATGCAGATATGATAGAATGCACTTCCTTTCATGTGGGAAAGGATTAAACACCTTACTCCTGCTATTCAGGTAAGCATCCAGGCATTGGGTACTTTCTAAAATGGTTCCATTATGTGTGTGTGTGTGTGTGTGTGTGTGTGTGTGTGTGTGTGTGTGTATATATATATATATATATATATATATATATATATATATATATATATATTAATAGTTATTGCCAAGCCAACATGGCAGTCCAAAAAATAGGACGAATGCTGCCGTTGATTAGCTCCAAGAGGCCATTGCCTCTAGCTAGCTATGTGACACACAAACCTGTGTCCATTATAACCTTCGAACATGGGAGGTCAGCCACTTCCCCTTGCTGGTCTGGCATCTACAGACTAGTTTCGGGGTATTGCCCCTTTTTTGGACTGCCATGTTGTCTTGGCGATAACTATTTATATCCAGTACCGCTGCCGTAGTCTCCTTTAGAGAGACTTAGAAATATTAAGACTGAGAACTGGTAAGCTGGGGAGCTGCACCAGGTTCCAGTGTGATTTGGCATGGTTTCTATTGCTTGATGCCCTTCCTAATGCCAACCACTCCAAGAATGTAGTGGGTGCTTTTTATGTGCCATCAGCACAGGTGCCAGTTATGTTACATAACACTGACATATATATTGGGTTGGTGCATAATTATTGCGGCTTTTTTTCAACAAATTTTATTCAACAAAAATAATAACATGTAACAAAAACATCTTGAAATGATTATTCCAGAGCATTCTCACCATCTACTTCAATTACTGCTTCCCATTTGCTTGGCAGACGGTCAGATCGTCATTTAAAGATGTTTTTGTTGAATAAAATTTGTTGAAAAAAAGCCGCAATAATTATGCACCAACCCAATATATATATATATATATATATATATATATATATATATATATATATATATATATATACATATATATATATATACCCTCCTGCAGACTACCTCATCGACGAATGACAGGGACCTTCTCTTTGTGGCTGGTGACTTCAATGGTCATGTTGGACAACATTCAGGGGGCTTCTATGGCGTACATGGAGGCTATGGTTTTGGTTCCCGCAATGAGGAGGGAACCAGACTGCTGGAGTTCTGTGATGCAAATGACCTTATGGTCTGCAATACTAACTTCAGGAAACCTGCCAGTCACCTAGTCACCTACCGTTCTGGCAGGCACACAAGCCAAATTGATTACATCCTCGCCAGGAAAAGGGAAAGATGGCTGCTTAGAAATGCCAAAACATTCCCAGGCGAAGAATGTACCCCACAACATAGACTAGTAGTTAGTGACTTCAGGTGGTGGAACAAGGAGGTAGACAGGGCTATTAGACAAAAGAAACAGGCTTGGAAGGACTGGAAGAACAGTGGTAGCAGGGAATTCTATCAAACTGCCAGAAGGGAAGCTAGGCGACAGGTTTATTTAGCCAAAGGGGAGGCAGATAAGAAAAGATTTGCCAATGTTCTGCGCTGTGAGGACCAAAGACTTGAGGTATTTCGTGTTGCAAGGCAGTGTAGGAGAGAGAATAGTGATGTAGTAGGAGAGAAATGTGTTCGCATGGATGATGGTACGCTTGCTCTAAATGAGGCTGCAAAGAAAGAGGTCTGGAGATGCCACTACGATAGATTACTTAATAAAGAGAATGAATGGGAGAAAGAGAGTCTGCCGTATGTCGACCCAACAGAGGGACCAGCTATCCGAGTTGACAGTACCATGGTAGATAAAGCAATTAAGAGTATGAAGACAGGGAAAGCCCCAGGCCCATCAGGAATCACTGCAGAGATGCTCAAAATATCTGGTGGTGTCGGCTACAGCCTAGTCACCCGTATTACGAACCAGGTGATACACGAAGGAGTCATACCCAATGACTGGTGTAGCAGCACCATAGTCAACTGCTACAAAGGTAAAGGTGATGCTTTAGATACAAATAATTACAGAGGTATCAAGCTTTTAGATCAGGTAATGAAAGTCACGGAGAGGGTCATAGCTCAACTGGTTAGGGAGCGAGTCAGTTTAGATGAGATGCAGTTTGGGTTCGTGCCTGGGAAAAGCACCACTGATGCTATATTTCTGGTAAGACAGCTTCAGGAGAAATACCTAGCCGAGGATAAACCTCTGTTCCTGGCTTTCGTTGATATGGAGAAAGCTTTTGACAGGGTCCCCCGATCTCTCATCTGGTGGTCAATGAGGGAACTAGGGATAGAAGAATGGTTAGTGAGAGCTGTGCGAGCCATGTACAGAAACGCTGTCAGTAAGGTGAGGGTTGGCAATCAGTACAGTGAAGAATTCCGGGTGGAGGTAGTGGTCCACCAAGGTTCTGTCCTCAGCCCCTCCTATTTATCATAGTCTTCCAGGCTATAACAGAAGAATTCAAGACGGGATGCCCCTGGGAACTCCTCTACGCTGATGACCTTGCACTAATTGCTGAGTCACTATCACAATTAGAGGAGAAGTTTCAGGTGTGGAAGCAAGGACTAGAATCGAAGGGCCTTAGAGTCAACCTAGCTAAAACCAAAGTCCTCATAAGTAGGAAGGCAGACAAAACACAAACCCCTTCGGGTAGATGGCCCTGCTCGATATGTAGAAAAGGAGTGGGTAGTAACTCTATAAGATGCACCCAGTGCAAGCTATGGACACATAAGAGGTGCAGCAATATCAAAAGAAGGTTAACTAGGAAGTTAGTTTTTGTATGCAGCAGATGTTCTGGAGCTATAAATACTGTGAATGTGCAGAAAACAACTTCTGCCACATTCCAGGGAGAAAAACTAGAAGTGGTTGATAGCTTCCGCTATCTTGGGGACCAAATTAGCAGTGGAGGTGGGTGCGCTGAAAGCATAGCTGCTAGAATTAGAATAGCCTGGGCAAAGTTCAGAGAGCTCTTACCTCTGTTGGCGACAAAGGGTCTCTCTCTCAGAGTAAAAGGCAGATTGTATGACGCATGTGTACGAACAGCCATGCTACATGGCAGTGAAACATGGGCCATGACTGCTGAGGACATGCGTAGGCTCACAAGGAATGAAGCCAGTATGCTCCGATGGATGTGTAATGTCAGTGTGCATACTAGACAGAGTATCAGTACCTTGAGAGAAAAGTTGAACTTACGAAGCATCAGTTATGGTGTGCAAGAGAGATCATTGCGCTGGTATGGTCATGTAGCGAGAATGGATGAGGATAGCTGTGTGAAAAAGTGCCACACCCTAGCAGTTGAGGGAACCTGTGGAAGAGGTAGGCCCAGGAAGACCTGGGATGAGGTGGTGAGGCACGACCTTCGTACATTGGGCCTCACCGAGGCGATGACTTCTGACCGAGACCTTTGGAAATATGCTGTGCGTAAGAAGACCCGGCAAGCCAAGTGAGACCTAAATCTATGGCCTCAGCCAGTCCACTTACGCGTACCTTCCTTCATTGGACACTAAACTCCACTTGCGAAGACCTGTGGAGGCAAGTGAAATCGAAATTGAGTTAATTTGGAAACTAAACCCCATTAGCGAAGACCTGTTGAGGCAAGTGAAATAGAAATTCGAGTTAAGTTAGACACTAAACTCCACTTGCGAAGACCTGTGGAGGCAAGTGAAATCGAAATCGAGTTAAACTGGAAACTAAACCCCACTTCCGAAGACCTGTTGAGGCAAGTGAAATCGAAATCGAGTTAAATTCGATGACTGGCACCCATGCCAACGCCGTCTCCTTCATTGGACACAAAACTCAGCTTGCGAAGACTTATTGGGGCAAGCGAAATCGAAATCGTGATGGCACCTGTGCCCGCAGCATGTTTATGGACCTTCGAGTGGGATCGTTGCCGGTGCCCCTGGACTGGCTCTTGTGCGAGTGACACATGAAAAATTTTTCGAATGAGATCGTTACCAGTGCCCCTGGACTGGCTCTTGTGCGGGTGACACAAGAAATTTTTCGAGCGAGACCGTTGCCAGTGCCCCTGGACTGGCTCTTGTGCGGGGCCGTTGTAGGATTTTCGAGCGAGATCGTTGCTGGTTCTCCTGGACTGGCTCATGTGCGGGCGACACATGAAATATTTCGAGCGAGATCGTTGCCGGTGCACCTAGACTGGCTCATGTGCGGGCGACACATGAAATCTTTCGAGTGAGATCGTTGCCAGTGCCCCTGGACTGGCTCTTGTGCAGGTGACACAAGAAATTTTTCGAGTGATACCGTTGCCAGTGCCACTGGACTGGCTCTTGTGCGGGGCCGTCGTAGGATTTTGGAGCGACATCGTTGCTGGTGCCCCTGGACTGGCTCATGTGCAGGCGACACATGAAATCTTTCGAGTGAGATCGTTGCCGGTGCCCCTAGACTGGCTCATGTGCGGGCGACACATGAAATCTTTCGAGTGAGATCGTTGCCAGTCCCCTTGGACTGGCTCTTGTGCGGGTGACAAGAAATTTTTCGAGCGAGACCGTTGCCAGTGCCCCTGGACTGGCTCTTGTGCGGGGCCGTTGTAGGATTTTCGAGCGAGATCGTTGCTGGTTCTCCTGGACTGGCTCATGTGCGGGCGACACATGAAATATTTCGAGCGAGATCGTTGCCGGTGCGCCTAGACTGGCTCATGTGCGGGCGACACATGAAATCTTTCGAGCGAGACCGTTGCCAGTGCCACTGGACTGGCTCTTGTGCGGGGCCGTTGTAGGATTTTCGAGCGAGATCGTTGCTGGTTCCCCTGGACTGGCTCATGTGCAGGCGACACATGAAATCTTTCGAGTGAGATCGTTGCCAGTGCCCCTGGACTGGCTCTTGTGCGGGTGACACAAGAAATTTTTCGAGCGAGACTGTTGCCAGTGCCCCTGGACTGGCTCTTGTGCGGGGTCGTTGTAGGATTTTCGAGCGAGATCGTTGCTGGTTCCCCTGGACTGGCTCATGTGCAGGCGACACATGAAATCTTTCGAGTGAGATCGTTGCCAGTGCCCCTGGACTGGCTCTTGTGCGGGTGACACAAGAAATTTTTCGAGCGAGACCGTTGCCAGTGCCCCTGGACTGGCTCTTGTGCGGGGCCGTTGTAGGATTTTCAAGCGAGATCGTTGCTGGTTCCCCTGGACTGGCTCATGTGCGGGCGACACATGAAATCCTTTTTTTTTTTTGACACGTAAAAGCACCCACTACACTCTCTGAGTGGTTGGCGTTAGGAAGGGCATCGAGCTGTAGAAACTCTGCCAAATCAGATTGGAGCCTGGTGCAGCCATCTGGTTTCACCAGTCATCAGTCAAATCGTCCAACCCATGCTAGCATGGAAAGCGGACGTTAAACGACGACGACGACGACGATATACGTAGGTAGGGGGCTCCGAAAGGGTCTTGGGGAGTAGCATCCCTGCCTTTCTGAGCTAGTTTTCCACCACATTTCTTAAAAATCGTGGTAGAGGCCTTGGTCTTAGGACCACTCATGTCTAGAAACTAAGGTTGGGGGTAAGCAAGGGCATGCTCCCCATAGAAATGCCTCATGAAAGCAAGGGAGAGTGGGCACCAGCCAACCCAAAGGTTGGGGTGAGCTGCACCTGCCTGCTTCAGTTACTATGGCATTGAGGTAGATCGAGCTACCCCAGTTAACAGGGACAAAACCCGGATTTAAAACACCGGATGATGATGATGATGATGATATATATACATAAATGTATGTGTATTCTTTTCAATGTGTACAAAGAACTTGGAAAAAATAAATAGTTACCAGGTTAGTAAAAATTCACATAAGTACCAAGAATGTTGCACTCTACTTATAAAGGTAGAAATTCCAGGGTTTAGTGAAATGATTTGATTGACATAGATAAATTAAGAAATAGAGTTACACATAGGTGCTCTTCAAATCTTTATACTTCCGACATATGTTTCGAAGAAAACATTGGTATTATTTCTGAGGGAATAAAATGATTCCCTCAGGAATAATACCAATGTTTTCTTTGAAACACATCAGAAGTATAAAGATTTGAATAACACCTGCATTTAACTCAATTTCTTAATTTATATATATACACATACATACATACATACATACATACATACATACATATATATATGTGTGTGTGTGTGTGTGTGTGTGTGTGTGTGTGTGTGTGTATACATATCATCAGTGCTTTATATATATGTGTGCGTGTGTATATGTATTTAGTAAATAAAATGACTTGCAGTTTTTGAGTACTGAATTAAACTGGGCTATTCATTATAAGCAGGGCCTGTACTCATTTAGTGTCTAGACTGTTGACTCTTCAAACGAAACAATACAATATTCAATGTTTGTAGAAGGACCTTGGACTAAGGAATATGGCCTAGAGAAAAATTTGGGGATTGAAATTATGTGGAGAAGGAGGAAATAGAAGAGGAGGAGGGTTAGATTTTATAATTTTAACTAATTTTTAGAGTACAAAATGGAAATATGGAAGCATTGCAGACGGAAGCATTTTATGCTGGCTTGCTTTAATACAGTTTGCTTTTTGATGTTTTGAAATCAATGAAAGAAGTACCAACGAAGAAGTTACGTAGGTTGATATTAACCACTAACCTTCTATAAAATTATATGGCCTTGTGCTTGTGTTAACAAACCATTATATTTATAACACTTCTATGTCAATTACTATAAATATATACTTCTCAATGTTGTTACCATGGGAATTTCAAGGATTATGCTTTTCAGTCGCACCTGAAATTAGCAGATTTATGTAAATTTAATCCAGAAGGAGTAACTTTTAAACAAACATCATAGACACAGAACCTGCTTGAGCCAACTCTAAAGGAGAACAGCAGCAATAAGTAACTACAGTAATACCAACGGCAGCAATTTTGTCAGCTGAAGGATTATGTGTCTCAAAAAAAACTCTGAAGATTCACTAATTGAATTATTAACTAACTTCAAACAAACATATAAATAAAAAAAAATCTATCACATGTATAAAGTATGTTTTCTCCTTTTATTTTACATTATATATAAATATATTATCATCATCATCATCATCATCATCCTAATTATCATCATTTAGCATCTGTTATCCATGCTGGCATGGGTTAGGTGGTTTAACTAGAACTAGTAAGCTGGAGAGCTACACCAAGCTCCTGTCTGTTTTGGCTTGGTTTCTATGTCTGGATGCTCTTCCTACATATGTATATGTATGTATGTATCTATGTATGTATGTGTGTGTGTGTGTGTGTGTGTGTGTGTGTGTGTGTGTGTGTGTGTGTGTGTGTTTATATATATACATATATATAAATACAAGGTGTCGTGAATAAACTGTCATCTAAATTACGCAAACAGGAAAATAACACTGACATCTTATTTTAACAAATTTATTTAACAAAATTACATAAAAATATTTTGAAATACTAAAGAGTAAATTTATTCAATAAAATCACCATTGGCTTCAACCACAGCCTCCAGTTGACTTTGGAATCTCTTGCAACTCTTCTGGATGGTCTCTTTGTTTAAGTTTGTGAATGCTGCCATAATCCTTGCCTTCAGTTCATCTTTGGTGTTACAAGGAGTTTTGTTGGTCTCTTGCTCAACTGCACCCACTACATAATAATCAAGGGGATTGCAGTCTGGGGAGTTAGGTAGCCAGATGTTAGGGCTGATGCCGCAGAAATTGTCTGACATCCATGACTGGGTTCTCCTGCTTGTGTAGCATGGTGCAGAGTCCTGTTACCAGACATAGGGTCTTCCAGCAGCCACCCTCTTGACCCAGAGCAGCACTACCTCTTCCAGGTACTTGATGTAGGCCTCCATGTTGAGTCTGAGGCTGTGTGGGAAGATGAATGGAGGCATAACATTGCCATCACTGATGTTGACTGGATATTTGATTTTCATCACTCTCGGTACATATCCTCAGATTGCACTATCCTCAGATTGACATCCAAATATCCTGAAATGTTCGTATTGGAGATTCCGGTGTGAATGCCAGGCAGTACAGCATATCATTTCCAAATTTCTGGCAGAGTGAATTGCGTCATAGTGCTGTTTTTCTCACAGATGGTGCCCAACTGACCCTATTATACTGTGTAATTGACAAAACCAAAAACAAACGAAATTAAAAATATAAAATGGTGACAATTTAGCCATTGCACCCTGTATATCATCATCATCATTATCATCGTCGTTTAATGTCTGCTTTCCATGGGTCGGATGGTTTAACTGAGGGCTGGCAAGCCAGAAAGCTGCACCAGGCTCCAATCTGATCTGGCAAAATTTCTACAGCTGGATGCCCTCGCTAATGCCAACCACTCCAAGAATGTAGTGGGTGCGTTTTATGTGCCACTGGCATGAGGGCCAGTCACAGCGATACTGGCATCGACCACACTTGAATGATGCTTTTTACATACCATCAGCACGGGAGCTAGTCAGGCAGCACTGGCAATGACCATGCTTGAATGGTGCTTTTTATGTGCCACCAGCACGGGATTAGTCAGGCGGCACTGGCATCAACTCCGCTTGAAATGTGCTTTTTACATGCCACCAACATGCGAGCCAGTCAGGCAGCACTGGTATCAACTACGCTTGAATGGTGCTTTTTACGTGCCACCAGCATGGGTGCCAATGAGGCAGTATTGTCATCGGCCATGACAATGACTTCACTTGATTCAACAGGTCTGCGCAAGCGCAGTTTATTACCTAATGATTGATGGGCTGGTTATGCTGCACTGGTACAGGCCACAGTTACGGTCTCACTTGCTTGCTAGGTCTTCTCAAGCACAGCATATCTCCAAAGGTCTCGGTGACTTGTCATCACCTCTGTGAGGCCCAATGTTCAAAAGTGGAGCTTTACCACCTCATCCCAGGTCTTCCTGGGTTTACCTCTTCCACAGATTCTCTCTACTGTTAATGTTGAGATATTCCCAGACTGATCAGGCAGTTTTGGCTTTTACCATAACCTCTTCATTATGATTGGCCTGACACAGCTGATTCCGGATGATGTTCATTCTCAGCATATATGTCTACACCATAGAAATCTATGGCTGATTTAGCGAATTGCTAATGTGTGTACAAATAATTTGTTTAGGCAGCAGTAAGCAAATGTATACCAACAACGAGAACTATAACTGTCATTAAATATGGCTGAAGATGTTGTAAACACCTACATTGCTAAAAATAAGAACTAAATGCTTTAATACTGCAGTCAAAGCACATAATTGTATACATACAGGGACCAAAAATGCCTGAAAAGCTATGATTGAGATATTCCCAGATCGATCAGTCAGTTTCAGTTTTTGCCATAGACTCTTCAGTGTGATTGGCCCAACTTGGCTGATTCCAGATGACGATCACCCTCACATATATGTCTGTGGTTATAGTTCACCTTGTTGGTACATATTTGCTTACTGCTGCCTATATAAATTATTTGTATACACATTAGTGATTCACTAAATCATCCATAGATTTCTATGGTGTAAACATATATGCTGAGAGTGATCTTTGTCTGGGATCAGCTGAGTCGGGCTGATCCCATTGAAGAGGCTATGGTAAAAGCCAAAACTGACCAATCAGTCTGGTAATATCTTGACTGCAGCTTTTTGAGTGTTTATGCTCCCTGTGAGCATGTTTGTATACAGTTATGTGCTTTGACTGCAGCATTTCTAGCAATGCAGGTGTTTGGGTAGTTTATCCTGTTCAGGCTATATTATTAGCTTTATCATGCGATTGAGAATTTAAAATCACTTTTTTACCCATAGTCATATTTAATGATGGTTATAGTTCTCCTTGTTGGTACACATTTGCTTACTGCTCCCTATATAACTTATATATATATGCACACACATATATGTGTGTGTATATATATATATATATATATATATATATATATATAGATAGATAGATAGATAAATAGATAGATAGATAGAGAGAGAGAGAGATAGATGTGGTATGCAAGAGAGACAACTGCGCTGGTATGGACATGTGCTATGTATGGATGAGGAGAGCTGTGTGAAGAAGTGTCTCTTATTTATTAAAACAAAAGCAGGGGTTGAACAATTACAACAAGCTTCAACATAGTGTCCTTACTTTTCGATGCACTTCTTTCAGTGTTCAACAAGCTTGCTTATTCCAATGGAGAAGATTTTTTGGGCTGGTTGTGCAACAATCTCTGCTATGCTTCCTGCACTTCTTTGTCTATAACTAGCCAACAACCTTGTAAAAAATGTTTGAGTGGTCAAAGAGGAGATAGTCAGAACAGGTGAGATCAAGATTCTATGCAGGATATTCCAGCAACTTGAAACCCAGTTTTTCATTGCTTTAAATGGTGTGGGCAGCCATATGTGGGCGTATATTGTTGTGCAACAACAACATTTGGTTTGGCAATAGAGCTTGATGTTTGGCGCAAATTGTTGGTTTCAGTTTGTTGGCCTGCATTTCCTATTAGCCTACACTGGTGATCTTTTCCAAGTAATTTTCCCTATATAGGCCCTGTAAGTTTAAGAAAAAAAAACCCCAAAAAAAAACCAGTTAGCCTCATTTTTCTGTGAAGGTTGAGTCCTGAATTTCATTTTTGTGGGTGATTCTGGGTGTTTCCACTCCATACTCTGCCTTTTGGATTCTGATTCAAAGTGATGGTCACAGATCCCATCTCCTGTGACTATTCTCTCCAAAAATGCTTTGCCTTCATCATTGTAGCAGTCAAGTAAACATTAACAGATCTCCACGCAGTTGAACTTATGTGCTTTGGTAAGTTCTCTTGGCACCCACCTCACATTGGTTCACCAGAACCCTCTCTTAAGTTTGTTGAATCTTCATGTTAGTGGTGCCGGGTGATGGGTATCCTGTTCCCTCTTCATGTTTCATGTTTGTCCAGTCATTTTAAAGCTTTTCAACCTACTCATACATACTTGTATGTGGTAGAGCACTGTCCCCATAATGTACTGAAAACCTATGATGAATTTCAGCCTCTGACACGCCATCAGACGAGAGAAATCAGATCACAGATCTCTGTTCTTCCTTGTTGCACACTGCCAGCATAGCGCCCATATTTATTCCTTAACACAAAATGAAAACTGGAATGATCAAGGTCACACCTCTGTTGTGTAATCACAGGAGAATCACCTTTAGCATGTATGTGCTGAAGCAGAGTAGCCAACCTAAAGAAAGCTTAGAAGTTTGGAAAGACAGACAACCTGATTTTGTAAGCTATCTTCACAGCCCACCTGAGTTTGAGAATTCCTTTATTTTCTGTAGAATATCAACACTCTCAGCACTTTGTTTACAATATATAGATGCGTATACATGTGTGTGTGTGTGTGTGTGTGTGCGTGTGCGTGTATACACACATTATATATATATATATATAGCATCATCGTCACCGTTTAACGTTCGTTTTCCATGCTGGCATGGGTTGGAGGCTGTACTATTAGAGCCTGGTGCAGCCTCCTGGCTTGCCAGTCCCCAGTCAAACCGTCCAACCCACACCAGCGTGGAAAACAGACGTTAAACGATGATGATGATGATGATATATATATATATATATATATAAACATACATTTATATATATATATGCATGATAGGCTTCCACACAGTTTCCGGCTACCAAATTCACTCAGAAGGCTTTGGTTGATCTGAGGCTGTAGTAGAAGTCACTTGCCTAAGCTACCATGAAATGGAACTGAAGCCAAAACCACATGGTTGTAAGCAAAATGAGCTTCTTAACTTACTGCCATGGTGAATGTGCACATACACTTACACTTCTGTATGTACATACATACATATATATATATATATATATATATATATATATATATATATATATAACTTTTATAGGAATATTCCAAAAGAATATGTAACTGAACTTATATTGAGTGCTCTATTATTTTGAGCAAATAAATATATATATATGTGTTTTTATATTATTAATAAATTCATAAACTTATCAATAATATTCTCAGGAAATCAATATTCAATATTTCGAAAGATATATATCCAATATGACATGGTAATATAATAAATTTATAATTTAAAATATACGAAATATAAATATAAATATGTATAAAAATATGAATGTAGATAAAGATACATGTGAATATAAATGCATATAAAAATTTATGCGTAATTAAGCATGAATATTATAAAGTCTAAAATATAAAAAAACCTAAAATTTAAAAATTAAACATCTATAAAGTCTAAAATTTTAAAAAATCTAAAATTTAAAAAATTAAACATCTGACGATCGTTTCGCGGATATTAATATAATCACAATGTGATCAAAAGATCAGCATACTATCAGTAATTCCACTCTTCAGAGATGAATTAAGAACCAATGGTATATGTAATATTAATTAAAACATTAAAAATATTAAAAAATTAAAAACAATAAAGTATATACTGTCCTTCCAATAAATTGTAAAATTAATCCTCCTGTAATTTGGAAAGTTCATTTATACGCATTTATATTCACATGTATCTTTATCTACATTCATATTTTTATACATATCTATATTTATATTTCGTATATTTTAAATTATAAATTTATTATATTACCATGTCATATTGGATATATATCTTTCGAAATATTAAATATTGATTTCCTGAGAATATTATTGATAAGTTTATGAATTTATTAATAATATAAAAACACACACACACATATATATATATATATATATATATGCATATGTGTATGTGTATATACATACATACATACACACACGTGCATATGTGAGAATGTGTCTGCATGTATGTTAGTGTGTAGTTTAAACAGGTGTGTTTACATATGCTATACTATACAGGTGCTCAAATTTTTGCTAAGTTTTTTATTCACGATGTACATCATTCAAATGCTCACTGTGTATGTGTGAGTACATGCGTGCCCAGTGATACATACATGCATAGTTTCATGTGTACACATATACAAATACACACATATATGCATGCATGATATACACATTCTGAACTAGTGGTTTTATCTAGAATATTATATGACTATAATAATGACAATATATATTTTTTGTTTCTTGTGACAGCTTGTTTTGAAAAAAATTAGTCATTTATTAATTTAACAAGGTTGTACATGTTATTGTGTTTCAGGTCTATGAGATAGAATGAGAAGTAAACTTTCATCATGCTGAGATTGCTACCAGGTTTCAAATCCCAGTCTAATCCCCAGTTTAGTTCACTCAAAATTTTTAATTCCCTTGAGAAAAATATGAATGCTGTTACTACATCATCTAGTCCCTTCTTTATTGAATTGTAGATCAATGGGTGTGTAAGACATGACTGTCTGCTCTCATGCAGATTTAAGGAAATGAAGAATAAAAAGCATACAATATAATATACTCTGATATGAGAAGATCCTATTTCTCTATAGCAAAGTAGAGAGATCCGCTTTGTTGATTTCCAATTAATCTATACAGTGTCCTTCCCATATGTACACAATATGGCCTCACTCTCTCAATCATTGAACAAAAAAGTAAATAAATTCACCTAGACAGGATTTGATAACTGTGTTGATAGGCTGACAAACCACCACCTTAAATATTGACAATTCATTTCCTTGTCACCTTTACTACAGTCTTTGTGTGGCCATAAGCCTGATGATAAATTAAAATTAAGAGTTTGAACAACTTATTGCTGTAAATAGATGTAATACTGTAAAACTTTTGAGTGTTTTGTTGTCATCTAATGCTGATTTTAATTTAGATTTAAATTTGTATTTTGCTTAGAAAGAGGGGCAACTTCTGTCAAGCTGACTGTCTCCAGATGCACAACAGAAAGAGAGATTTTTCATTTATGCTTCTTGGACTCCATATGCTAGAGTATTTACAATCATGACAGACAATAAAATGGCAGATTAAATGTTTTGCAGAGTATTCATTTGTCTGTCCTTATTTCTTTATTCAGTTCCAGCTGATACTGATATTGTTTTTCATCTCACAGTACTCAATACTATAATGTTTTAACAGTCATTTTATGGTAAGTCTGTATAAACAGAAGGTGTCCATTTAAAAGGAGCAATACAGAAGCCATTGCTAAAGTTAGCCTTGAAACGTTGATAAAGATGAATTTAGAAACATTATTATGCAAATATTGAGAACTTTAAGAAAAAAAGGTGAAATAAGAACATTAATTTTTTTCCAGATAATATATATGTGTGTGCATATATATATATATATATATATATATATATATATATATATATATATATGTATATATAAACAATATATGAGTATATGCATATATATGTTCATGTATGTACATACCTTCATCTACATGTACATATAGATACATAACTGGGTACATGACGTGGCAAAAGAACATGGACAAAATGATAAACAAGGTACAACAAACAAGCAAGCCACATAGAAACATCTTCTTCATCAGCTGCCACCATTAAAACACCACCGGGTCACTCTAACCGTCCCCGGATGCTGCTATAATTGGTGTGGTCGCAGTATTGGGTCCCGGCCGGGGTGTGGTTTCCTTCCTAGACTCCCGGCGGGGGGTCGCCGCATGGCCACACATTAACACCCGTCCATCACGAGCGAGGTGAGGGTCTACGTACATATATATATATATATATATATATATATATATATATCATGCCTGGCTGTGCTTTTAACATACCACTGGCATGAGTGCCAATCAGGCAGTACTATAAAATAATATAAACAGCCATGCACAACATGTTACCATAAAGGGAAAATATAATTGTCACTAAATGCAACTAAGAATGTCAAGACACCTACATTGCTAGAAATAAGAGCTAAAATGCTCTATGGGGCATTTTAGTTCTTATTTCTAGCAATGTAGGTGTCTTGGCGTCCTTAGTCACGTATGTACATACATACAGACATATGTGTATATATATATATATATATATATATATATATATATATATATATATAATTAACATAATAGGGTAAAAATTTGATATTAATTAATATCAATTTAATACCAGGAAACCAGCATATTAAAAGAATCAGAAGGTTCAGAAAAAATTTTTCCGAGATCCTAAAAGGATTATAGTACTTGTGTATATAAAAGAGACCACTAAGTGATCTTTTTCTAGCACATTAACAGACCACTTAGTGGTCTCTTTTATATATATATATATATATATATATATCATCATCATCATCATCATCGTTTAACGTCCGCTTTCCATGCTAGCATGGGTTGGACGATTTGACTGAGGACTGGTGAAACCGGATGGCAACACCAGGCTCCAGTCTGATTTGGCAGAGTTTCTACAGCTGGATGCCCTTCCTAACGCCAACCACTCAGAGAGTGTAGTGGGTGCTTTTACGTGTCACCCGCACGAAAACGGCCACGCTCGAAATGGTGTCTTTTATGTGCCACCCGCACAAGCCAGTCCAGGGGCACTGGCAACGATCTCGCTCGAAAATCCTACACGAGCCAGTCAGGCAGTACTGGCAACGGCCACGCTCAAAATGGTGCATCTCATGTGCCACCCGCACAAGAACCAGTCCAGGGGCACTGGCAACGATCTTACTTGGCTTGCCGGGTCTTCTCACGCACAGCCCATTTCCAAAGGTCTCGGTCCGTAGTCATCGCCTCGGTGAGGCCCAATGTACGAAGGTCTTGCCTCACCACCTCAGCCCAGGTCTTCCTGGGCCTACCTCTTCCACGGGTTCCCTCAACTGTTAGGGTGTGGCACTTTTTCACGCAGCTATCCTCCTCCATTCTCACCACATGTCCATACCAGCGCAATCGTCTCTCTTGCACGCCACAACTGATGCTTCTAATGTTCAGCTTTTCTCTCAAGATACTTACACTCTGACGGGTATTCACATTGACATTACACATCCAACGGAGCATACTGGCTTCATTCCTTGCGAGCTTACGTATGTCCTCAGCAGTTACAGCCCATGTTTCACTGCCATGTAGCATGGTTGTTCGTACGCATGCGTCATACAGTCTGCCTTTTACTCTGAGTGAGAGTCCCTTTGTCGCCAGCAGGGGTAAGAGCTCTCTAAACTTTGCCCAGGCTATTCTTATTCTAGCAGCTACACTTTCAGCGCACCCACCCCCACTACTAACTTGGTCGCCCAGATAGCGGAAGCTATCGACTACCTCTAGTTTTTCACCCTGGAATGAGATAGAAGTTGTTTCCTGTTTGTTTGCAGTCTTTATTGCACCTGAACATCTGCCACAAACAAAAACTAACTTGCTAGTTAACCTGCCTTTGATGTTGCTGCACCTCTTATGTGTCCATAGCTTGCACCGGGTACATCTTATAGAGTTACTACCTACTCCTTTTCTACATACTGAGCAGGGCCATCTACCTGAAGGGGTTTGTGTTTTATCTACCTTCCTACTTATTAGGATTTTGGTTTTAGCTAGGTTGACTCTAAGGCCCTTCAATTCTAGACCTTGCTTCCACACCTGAAACTTCTCCTCTAGTTCTGATAGTGACTCCGCAATTAGGGCAAAGTCATCAGCATAGAGGAGCTCCCAGGGGCAACCTGTCTTGAACTCCTCTGTGATTGCCTGGAGGACTATGGTAAATAATAGGGGGCTGAGGACGGAACCTTGGTGGACCCCTACCTCTACCCGGAATTCATTGCTGTACTCATTTCCAACCCTCACCTTACTGGCCGCATCTCTGTACATGGCTCGCACAGCTCTCACTAGCCATTCTTCTATCCCAAGTTTCCTCATTGACCACCAGATAAGGGATCGGGGGACCCTGTCAAAGGCTTTCTCCATGTCAACGAAAGCCAGGTACAGAGGTTTATCCTTGGCTAGGTATTTCTCTTGCAACTGTCTCACTAGAAATAAGGCATCAGTAGTGCTTTTACCTGGCACGAACCCAAACTGCATCTCATCTAAATTGATTCGCTCCCTAATTAGTTGGGCTATGACCCTCTCTGTAACTTTCATAACCTGATCTAACAGCTTGATGCCTCTGTAATTATTTGTATCTAAAGCGTCCCCTTTACCTTTGTAGCAGTTGACTATGATGCTGCTACACCAGTCATAGGGTATGACTCCTTCGTGTATCACCTGGTTCGTAATACGGGTGACTAGGCTATAGCCAACACTGCCAGATATTTTGAGCATCTCTGCAGTGATTCCTGATGGGCCGGGGGCTTTCCCGGTCTTCATACTCTTAATTGCTTTATCTACCCTGGTACTATCAACTCGGATAGCTGGTCCCTCTATTGGGTCGACATAAGGCAGGCTCTCTTTCTCCCATTCATTCTCTTTATTAAGCAATCTATCGTAGTGGCATCTCCAGACCTCTTTCTTTGCATCCTCATTTAATGCAAGCGTACCATCATCCATGCGAACACATTTCTCTCCTACAACATCACTATTCTCTCTCCTACACTGTCTTGCAACCCGAAATACCTCGAGTCTTTGGTCCTCACGGCGCAGAACATTGGCAAATCTTTCCTTATCTGCTTCCCCTCTGGCTAAATAAACCTGTCGCCTAGCCTCCCTTCTGGCACATTGGTACAATTCCCTGCTACCACCGTTCTTCCAGTCCTTCCAAGCTTGTTTCTTTTGTCTAATAGCCCTGTCTACCTCCTTGTTCCACCACCACGTTACTCTGGGTTGGGAGGGGACCTTACACCACCCACAAATCTGGTCGGTGGCTTTCAACAGGTTGTCCCGCAGAAATCTCCAATTGTCTTCCACGTTGTATGATGCTATATCCCCTTCTATTTCGTTAAATGCTTCAAGTAACTTGTCTCTAAGTCTCTGTCCGTTTGCAGGGTCTTTAAGCTTCCACACCCTTCTTCTCCAAGCCTGTCTAATTCTGGGCACCCATTTTGCCTTGATCCCAAAGTCGCTAACTACTAATCTATGTTGTGGGGTACATTCTTCGCCAGGGTAGGTTTTAATCCTTTATATTGAACACTCAATATTTCATCTATTCAATAAGACATATTCCATATATTCAATAAGACATTCAATACTTTATTTCATAGTACCATCCATTTTTATTTTATATTATATATTGTATATTATATTATATAATGTATATTCCATATTCTATATCCCACATTGGTTTTGCAGGAATATAAATAAAACATAAAAAACAGACAGTGTTGGAACTCTTTTAAACAAAATAATATATTCCTCTATACACAATCATACAAAAAAAAACCCTTTTTTGTATTTATTTTTACTCGCATATATATATATATATATATATATATATATATAATAAGGAATGTAGCAGCATGCCACAACAGCACATGCTTCCACATCTGACCTGATAGTTCCACTGGATCAGGAGTAACTTGGGGCTAAACAGCAGATGCAGTAGCAGCAGCAACAACAGCATTGGCAATGACAGCAGCAACAAATAGTTGTAATATGCAAATAAAAAATTTCCAGAAACCTCTTCGTTTATTATACTAGGGCATAAAATGAATATAAAATAGTAAAAACTAAAACAAAACATGATTTTTGTTAGCTGTCTTTCATTTTTTTTGTGTGTGTGAATTGAGAATTTCAGAACATATTGAAATCATGTAAAATCACATTGAAACATCATTTAAATGAACTTAAATTCACTAATACATATTATATATATATGTTGCTTATTCCATTAGAAATCAACAGAAGTTCTTGAAAAGATCACATTATGAATAGAGCATCCATCATCATATTTCCCACCATTAAGCAACAAAAGAAAGTTTTATTTTTTGATTGGAAAATGGTAGCAGCTGTTCATTATTATTATTTTTTTTCCATTAAACCACAAATACCACACATATGCTCACAACTTCTTCCCCTACCACGAACACACACAAACACACGTGTTGTATGTGTACATGTGTATGCACACACATGCACATCTTAAGCGGGTTATTTTTTCCCCCTTTCTTGCCCTTTCTCTTTGGCTTTTGTCTGTCAACAGGTTGTTTTAATGCTCACTATTCTACAGGCTCATGTTTTACATGACTCTGGAGTGATGAAAAATAAAGTCAAAACTAGAAACTGTAATGTATTTTGTCCCACATTCTTCAGGCTTTCTTATTTACTTCCATCATCATTTTACTGGCTATTTTCATGCTTTTAAGTTAAATCAAGTCATTCCCATAGCATTTCTGCCATTGTAGCAGTATGTTTGTGTGGTTGGGAAGTTCACTTCACAACCACATGGATTTGGGTTCAGTTCCATTGCAGGGCATCTTGAGTGAGGGTCTCCGGCTGTCCTCAAGCCAATCAAAGTCATACAAATGGATTTTAGTAGGGAGAAACAGAAAGAAAACCACTGTATATGTATGTATGTATGTATGTATGTATGTATGTCATTATTCAATTTTATTTCAAGATTTCTTGCCAACAGAGAAAGAGCCAGTTTCTAATCTAGATACAAGGCTCCATTGGAATTTCAACATCAAGAACTGGGCAGCTGATTTCCACAATTTGTGGGTGGATTTGGGAGACGGAAACTGAAAGAAGCCTGTCTGGTAGACGGAAACTGAAAGAAGCCTGTCGTATATATGTATATATATGTGTGTATATGTTTGTGTGTCTTTGTTTGTCCCCCCAACATCACTTGACAACCGATGTTGGTGTGTTTATGTACCCGTAACTTAGCGGTTCGGCAAAACAGACCGATAGAATAAGTACTAGGCTTACAAAGAATAAGTCCTGGGGTCGATTTGCTAGACTAAAGGCAGTGCTCTAGCATTGCCGCAGTCAAATGACTGAAACAAGTAAAAAGAAAGAGAAAGAGTGAGTATGCACGTATGCATGCATGTATACGTGAAAATATGTATTTAAGTATGTGTATTTGTAAGTGAACATGTGTATGTCTCCTAACCACAAATCAACCTGACATTTCATGTCTTTGAAGCTGTGTAAAATATGCAATACTTTACTTGAAAAGTATGTAAGGTTTTGTGTCAGAAAGGGCAGCTAGCTGTAACTCTATGTCAAACAATATGTTAGTCTGGGTAAAGCATGCATAGAAAAGACAGATGTAGAATGAACAAATAAATAAACAAACATTTTGTTCCATATTTTATTGATTCTATCAACCTTACCACCTTAACAATAACAACAGTAATAGTAACATCATCAATTACATTGATTTTGAACATTAACATAAGTTCATACTTTGACAGCTGAGCATAGTAAGTAAAATCAATTCTAGTATCTAACTGGTATTTATTTTATTGATCCCAGTAGGATAAAGAGATAAAAGGCAAAGTTGACTTCAACAGGATTCGAAATCAGAATTCAGAGAGTTATTCTAATAACATCAAAAAGAGTTTCTCACGATTGTAGATATGATTTATTAGAAAGAGGAAGGAAACTACATGACTGTCTCTTTTTTTGCATAGAATATTGTCTATAAAAGGTGGGTTTTTTTCTTTAATTGTCCATTGTACACCTAGGATATTTTCATAAAGTTCATGATGATGATGATGATGATGATTTACGTGTGTGTATTTGTGTCTGTGGTTGTCCCCTGCTATCACTCGACAACTGATGTGCTTATGTCCCTGAAAATTAGTGGTTCGGCAAAAGAGACTGATAGAATAAGTACTTGGCTTACAAAGAATAAGTCCTGGGGTTGATTTGTTCGACTAAAGGTGGTGCTCCAGCATGGCTGCAGCCAAAATGACTGAAACAAGTAAAAGAATAAAAGAAAAAGTATTTTTAATTTCATGCATGTGCATTATTTGTTTTTGATTTTGTCAATTACACAGTATGGAATTAAAAATACTTCTGTGAAAAAATACTTCTGTGAAAAAAATAGCACTATGATGCAATTCACTCTGCCAGAAATTTGGAAATGACATGCTGTACTGCTTGGCATTCGCACCAAAAGCTCCAGCATGAACATTTCAGAGTGTTTGGGACAGTGCAATCTGTTGACATGTACCAAGAGTGATGAAAATCAAATATCCAGTCAACATCATGGTGTTTGGAGTGATCACTAGTGATGGCGACATTATACCTCCATTCATTCTCCCACATTATGCCTCTATTCATTCTCCCTCAGGTTCAACATGGAAGCCTACCTCAAGTGCCTGGAGGAGGCAGTGCTGTCCTGGATCAAGAAGGTGGCTGCTGGAAGACCCTATGTCTGGCAACAGGACTCTGCACCATGCTACACAAGCAGGAGAACTTAGTCATGGCTGTTAGACAATTTTTGTGACCACATCGCCCCTAACATCTGGCTACCTAACTCCCCAGGCTGCAACTCCCTTGATTATTTTGTGTGGGACAAGAGACCAACAAGAGAGCAAGAGACCAACAAGAGAGCAAGAGACCAACAAGAGAGCAAGAGACCAACAAGAGAGCAAGAGACCAACAAAACTCCTTGTAACACCAAAGATGAACCAAAAGCAAGGATTATGGCAGCATTCACAAACTTAAACAAAGAGACCATCCAGAAGAGTTGCAGGAGATTCCGACGTCATCTGGAGGCTCTGATTGAAGCCAATGGTAATTTTATTGAATAAATTTACTCTTTAGAATTTAAAGATATTTTTATGTAATTTTGGTCAATATATCTGTTAAAATGAGATGTCAGTGTTATTTTCATTTTTGCATAATTTAGATGACAATATATTCACTGCACCTTGTTTATTATATAGTTGTTGGTTATGGCCAGTCAGAAAGTTAACATTAGTTTCATGTCTATTATCACTCATAGCAATATAGATGCCTCAGCAAACATGCTAGGCAGAGGCGCATAACCTCTTTGCTAAAGATCAGTAGAGAGATTATGTGCCTCCAGCCAACATGTCTGATGAGTCATCTATATTGCTAACCACAATGACAGATGTGAAATCAATAACTTTCTGACCAGCCATAATATGACCTATATATATATACATATATAGCTAAATCCCCCATACTTTGAACTAAATCCCCATACTTTGTGTGTATGTATATATATATATATATATATATGATGGGCATCTTTCAGTTTCCATCTACCAAATCCACTCACAAGGCTTTGGTTGGTTGGAGCCTATAGTAGAAGGCACTTGCCCAAGCTATCACGCTGTGGGACTGAACCCAGAACCATGTGGTTGGTAAGCAAGCTACTTACCATACAGCCACTCCTGCACCTATGTATATATATATCACCATCATCATCATCATCATCGTCATTTAACGTCTGCTTTCCATGCTGGCATGGGTTGGACGGTTTGACTAAGGGCTGGCGAGCCAGAAGGCTGCACCAGGCTCCAATCCGATCTGGCAATGTTTCTACAGCTGGATGCCCTTCCTAATGCCAACCACTCCAAGAGTGCAGTGGGTGCTTTTTACGTACCACTGGCACAAGGGCCAGTCAAGTGGTACTGGCACTGGCCACGCTTGAATGGTGCTTTTTACATACCACCAGCACAGAACCAGTCAGGCGGCACTGGCATCGACCATGCTCGAATGGTTCTTATATATATATATATATATATATATATATATATATATATATATATATATATATAAACTATATATATAAACCAATGTTTGTTTTTCATGTTATAATAAAAACAATTTTATATTAAACTTTAAGATTATATATATATATATATATATATATATATATATGCCTGGCTTCTTTTAGTTTCTGTCTACCAAATCCACTCACAAGACTTTTGTTGGCTTGGGACCATAGGAGAAAACATTTGCCCAAAGTGTTACACAATGAGACTGAACCCAAAACCATGAGGTTGGAAAGCAAACTTCTTAACCACATGGCCACGCCTGTATTTATAAAGTTACATCATCATCATCATCGTTTAACGTCCGCTTTCCATGCTAGCATGGGTTGGACGATTTGACTGAGGACTGGTGAAACCGGATGGCAACACCAGGCTCCAATCTAAATTTGGCAGAGTTTCTACAGCTGGATGCCCTTCCTAACGCCAACCACTCAGAGAGTGTAGTGGGTCCAGGGGCACTGGCAACGATCTCGCTCGAAAACCCTACAAGGCCAGTCAGGCGGTACTGGCAACGGTCACGCTCAGGATGGTACATCTTATGTGCCACCCGCACAAGAGCCAGTCCAGGGTCCCTGGCAACGATCTCACTTGGCTTGCCGGGTCTTCTCACGCACAGTACATTTCCAAAGGTTACAGTTGGTTGAATGAATACCTGCGTATTACTTGCATATCGGTCGGTATTAGTTGAAATACAAAGTAAAACTAGCAGAATTGAAAGAGGAGAAGGTAGTAATGCAACCAACATAGTCCTCTATTACTTTAACTTCTCTCATCTTACACTTTTTCTTTTTGTGTTTTGTTTTCCTTTTCTTTCTTTCATTTTTTTTTCCAAACCCAAAGGGGATGTAATTATTTTTTAATGAGAGACAAACGTTATAACAAATATGTAATAATGATGATGATGATGATAATGATTATAATTGTTGGATTGAAATTTGCGGTGTGGGTGTAGCCGATTATATCAATCCAGTACTTCAAGGATACTTTATTTTATCAACTCCGAAAGAATAAAAAGTAATGTTCACCTCAGCTGGATTTGAACTCAGAATGTAGAGAGTCGAAAGAATTACCCCCAAAACATTTTGTCAGACTATCTAACGAGTCTGTCAGCTTAATCCTAAAAAATTGTCTAATTTAAAAGTGGGGGCCAGTCAATGCCATCGGTTCCAGTATTTGACCGATACTTTATTTTATTGACCTGGAAAGAATAAAAGGTAAAGTTAAACCCGGCGGAATTTGAACCCAGACCGTAAAGAGCCGAAAGAAATGCCGCAAAGCAATTTTTTCCCTTATATTTGCTACAAAGATTTACAACGAATGAAGCATAACAACAAAGAAATTTCTGTAAAAAGGAAGTAAAAAAAAATCCCCCACCCTAAAATATTAATTTATTGCAGAATTTTCCACCGACAAACACGAAATATCCATATGGAATTTATTTCTTATGTCGACACGACGATTCTGACGTAGAAACAGAACAAACCAATTACAATTCAACACGCCATTGGCTGTCCTATTAAATCACGTGTGTTCAGGCCACCACTCCTTAGTGCCACGTTGAATGTTATTGCAGACATACATTCAAGTCTTCTCATTTTATACCCCTTCGTATTTACTAACGGCATCCGGAGGAGTCATGAAGTCGTCTCTGATAGTTTTCGTCGCCTTGTTTTGTTTTTCTCAGGCCCTTGAAGGTGTTAAGGAAGAAGAAGGGGTCCTAGTATTAACGAAAGATAACTTTGAGCAACTAACCCAAAAAATTAAGTATTTGATGGTCGAATTTTGTAAGTACTTCTCTGCTTTTGTTCTGTTGGGGGTTTTTTTCTTCATCTCTGCGTTTACTTTTTTCTTTTTGTTACCCTCTTGGAACGGTTGGATCCTACGTTTTGTCTATCTTTCACCTTTTGATTGCCAAACCATACATGCATATATATATATACGCACACACGCCGATGTAGCATGAAATGCTATAGTATAATATCTCCACATCTAATCTTCACTTTCTGAATGGTTGATTATCAGATGTGTCTGTCATTTACAATTGTACACACCCACACGTACTCAGATATGTATATGTTCTAATTAAAAGGAAAACATCAACAAAAATCTAGTTACCTGTTTCAATTATATGGTTCAAATCATCAACAAATGACTTATAAAAGAAAGAAAAAAAAAATGAATTGAAATTAAATAAAGTCTCGAAATTAATCGACACCCGATTGATATTTTATGTCTTAGTCACTAGCTTCTAGCAACTTAATTCAGATGCGTGCACGAAATATTGCTGACTCCTTAATTTTTTATTTATCGAATTATTTGATCGTTTTAAGTAGAAAGAAAAATACCAATAAGTGTCTTAATGCATCAAATATGATAAAATTGATATTTTTAAACATGCCTTTTCTATTTAAAATATTCTTCTTAGCGTAGCAGATGTTTATTAAGTTGGCACTTTGTTTTCTTATTCCCTTCGTTTGACATATCTCCACACTAAGAAAATGGCTAAGCTGATGGTAAGGTCACTTGAATTGCTAGGTATTGAATCATTTAACTTTAGCTGCTCACCAGTTTTTCATTTGTACGAAAGAAAATGGAGCTCTCTGTTCTCTTTGTATAATAATATAAATGTATATAAACTTAGGAAAGGATTTTCGTTGCTGATGAAAAATAAGAAATGAAGCGAGACAGATGGAAGGTAAAAGTGGGGAACGAAATAATTTCGATAAATGACTATTCCGAACAATCAAATCATTAAAGTGAAATTTTGGTTTTATTCTTTAATCTATCCTAATAATTGAAAGTGTTTAAAGAAAATATTGAAATCAAGACAGCCATCACCTCGACATATTGATGCATTTCGTTTAAGGCATGTTGGTTTAATCTGCAACCGATATTATTACACTCTATAAATAATTTATATTCAATGATTCGTTCCCACGACATCAGATATATTTTATGAAATGAAACAAGTGCTGGGTATCTTCATTTCTATATTATAAAGCAATTCAACTTGTGCTGCCGGGTGTACGTTTATCTTGTCACTTCCGGTTGTCGATCATGCTTTAATTTTTGGGAAACCCTCCCCCTCCCCCAGTTCTAAGCCCCTGCAAAAGACCCTTCTCAAGTTACCAAATTGTATTTAGATATTCTTTCCTTTTTACATTTCAATTCCGCTGTTTTTAGTATTGTAGAAGAAAATGGTAGGAGAATTAAATATAGCATTTTAGTCGTTCATTGTAGTTATATATGGACAGTGTGCTGAGGTCTCTCTCTCTCTCTCTCTCTCTCTCTCTCTCTCTGTGTATGCATATGTATGCACATAGAGGTATGGTAATGCAAACACAAAAAATATAGCTCAAAGTATTAGGTTAGAGACTTTCGTGCGTTGACATTTATCAAACGTGCCAACGCACGAAACTCTCGGACCTTGAGTCACTTTTTTGCTAAATATTGATATATATGATTTACATAGGACATAAACCATATAACAATGAAAATATTCGTTATATATAGTAGAACGGGCCCAAATTTTATCTTTTATTTTGGGATAGACCTTTCGAAAGTTGATTATCAATATGTTAAATATACATACTTTGTAATATAAACTTGAGTCGTCTGCTCGAAATGATTTGCAATTAGAACAGTTTTGATTTTGCTGTCAATTATATACACAGTAAATGACAGTGGGCAATGTTACTATATATATACGAATGTGTTTGTGTGTGTGTGTGTGTGTGTGTGTATCCCTCCTTCCCACCCCCCGATTTCAGGCCACGTTGTCAGCTATTGCGTTTGTGGGAGTTACAGCATCTGTTGAGTGGGGGTGCTTGATGTCGTGGCATTTAAATTCGATTTCACTCCCACCTATATATATGACAGTAATTTTCACTTCTCGTTAATTAATTTCAAATCGTATTTATTTTTTATTGTGCATGTACGTTTCATGAGGTATGAATGTCACACGATTGCTTTACAGCCGTTGACTGAAACAATATATCTATTTATCTATCTGTATATTTATACACATACATGTAATTTTTTTCTTATTCTATATACAATCCAGTTGGAAAGCATTTAGTAATACTTTCGGGATAGTCTAGTTAGTCGTCACGGACTCGTACGAAAATCCCAAGTGCACTATTCTAGGTACCATTAGAAACGTGAACCTCTTCCGGCCTGTGTATATAAACCATCTAAATTGTCTTGATATCTTTCAGATAGCCTACTTTATGCACTGCACCCAGTTCAGAAGTTTAGTCCCTCCATTTATTATTTTTTACAAGGGTAAATGAAGAGGAAAATATTAGTTTTTCTCTGCAAACCCGTTCCCACCTTTGCTCTTTGTTCTATATCGACAGCGATAAGTTAACATGAATATATTTGTCGCCAATAGATCTATTTAGTAGAACAAGAAAGGCTGGGAAAACTTTAAAACAAAATCTCAAATTTTAACCAGTAAGGCCAGTCCAGTAACAAATAGTTCGCAACATATGCTATAAAAACTAGTGTTATCAGTGATTTTGAATACATTCGGAAGATTTGTGTGTGGTAGTAGTGATTTTGAAAACTAAGTTGTGATCAAAGGTCGAGTTCAGCAATGTGATTACTGTCACATATTGATGGGCGTGTAAACACAAAGCTACCCACTCGTGTTAAAAAGAGGCGCTTGTCAACATTACATTGTCATGTTTAGGGCTCACAAATATAAGAAAAAAAAGTGGATGCGCAAAGATAAGATAATAAATAAAATTTCTCTAATTTTCTATCTACCACTTGAAGTATGGAATTCTTTTACTAAAACTGAAAGTAGTTACACAGTGGTCAGCATTGCATATACGTAAAAATATCAATTTTCAATTTACAACGTTAATATACACAAGGTTTGCATAAACGTTTTATGGAAAAAAAAAGTATTTATGTTCTGATCACCATCATCATCATCATTTAACATCCATTGTCCAAGCTGGTATGGGTTGGACGGTTTGACCAGGGCTGGTGAACTGGAAGGCTGCATCAAACTACAGTCTGATTTGGCATAGTTCCTAACATCAACCACTCTGAGAATGTAATGGGTACTTTTATGTGCCACCAGCATGGGTGCCATATGTGTGACACCTGTATCTGTCACGGCTTTGATTTTGCTCGGCTTGATGAGTCTCTTCTTAAGCATGATAATGCCAAAGGTCTCGGTCATTTCCTCTGTGAGGTGCACATACACATTTATCTCTTGAATTATAGTTCCTTTAGAGTATCGCAGATGAGTGGATATTTTTGCTGAAGTAAACCAAAAATAGCGTATAAAGATTAGCTGAAAGTGAGATACAGTGAATTAATTTCTAGTTCAGCTTAAACAGGTCTTCAGCTGAAATGAGTTTTATATGGAGATTCTGTTGGTTCCTGTAGTGCTGAACTCTCAAAGAAAAGAGAGTGGTGCAACTTGAGTTCTGTGTGTATAGCCTTAAGTGGGTGAGAGAATTTAGGTTCCTGATTGGTTCAGAAACTCTGAAGGCAAACAATGAATGATTAAATGTATGAAGGTTGTTTCATTAGCTCTTTCTTGATTGATGGGAAGCAGTGGTTAATTAGCATAAAAAACAATAGGTAATGAAAACTGATAATACAAAAATCTGAGGAAATATGGCCAATAGCCAGACCTTCACAAATTGACTGGCCATTGGGCATGTTGTCTTTTTCTGGTCACTGACAGAAGGAAGAACTGGCCTATTGGTAGTATATTGAGATACTAGCACATCGGTGGTTGCTGGAAGAATCAGAGTAGTCTTTAGTTGATGTTCTGTTGACATATGGTTCTCCAAATATGCTGTCTTCAGACAGTTGATGCTCAGTCTCCTGTTCACTTTGTGTATTGAGAATGAAAGTCTTTGAAGTTTTTCTCAACTTTCTTGAACAATCATATCTTGTACGCTTCTTCACAGTGTTGCTGTGAACAAAAATATGCAGACATTTGGAGAAGTAGGTCTTGTACTGCTGTCTGCTATTGTCAAGTACTAATTACTAACACACTGCTCAGGTGTTCATAGTCGATAAACATAGTTTGATGTGTCTGTTTTTGGCAGTAGATCTATTAAGTGCAGTCCTAGTAATTTGATGGTATTACCATAGAGAAATTTAGCTGGCGTATATCTAATCTTTCATTCTGGAGTGTATACAAAGGAATACAAAAGGAAGATACTTATACCACTTAAGCAATCTGCTTAAGCCTTTATTGCAAACTTGAGTTGAAGGAAATACTCCACCACTGTTAGCTACTGTATAAGTGGTGGCATATGTTCAACTGAGCCTAACAATTGTCAATTCTTTGAAGAAGTTAGCCTTGAATGGTGTGCTGTAGCTGGAAATCTTGTTCTCTATCAAGGCTTTAGTAACCATCTTGGCTGTAATGTCAACTAATTGGATAACCGCAGACTCTCTGGTGTACCTGTTAAAAACAAGTGGACATTACGTATGTTTATATGAAAGAGGAAGTATTCTCAAGAGATGGATGTCTATGTGCTCAAACCTCATGAGATGAAACAAAAGTGCCAAGTTATGCAGTTTCTGGCTTAGTCTTGAGAGTTTTTGTTTATTTTGCTTCATATGAACTATGTTAATATCGACTTCTGTGTGAAGTTGGTGCCTGGGTGTGACAAAGGAGCGTAGTAAAAACTTCACCATAGCGCACTGTCCCAAAATATACTTGATTGATGGAGACATCATTCAAAATCCATCTAGCTGGAGAAGGATGTAGCACCTGCTAAAATGTCAGTAGTGACAAATTCCATACATGGCCAGCTGCTGTCTGATCAAAATCAATGTTAGTACTTGTAGGATTGCAAAAGAATTCATGTTCTACTACTTTGCTAATCCCTCTTGGCTTATCTGCTGTCAGTTGTATACTGAGAAACATAGTTGAAGTGATGAATCTCTCTCTTACTGAATGGTAATCAAATCTGGATTTCTGGGCATAGTTTATCAACATGTCTGTAGATACAAAAAAAAAAGTGACCCTCCAGCATGTAATAAAATTATTCCCTACTAAGATAGGCAGCTAGCTATTCTCTTCCAAAAGTGTTGTCTTTGTTTTTGCTGAATGTGAACATTTGGAGAAAAAGACTGGCTGCTAGATGTCCTCCACCACCCATTCCAGTATCTGATGCAGCTAATGTGCACAATGATGCATTTACTCTGGGGTGATGGGTAACATAGGCTGACCTGCTGTATACTTTCCTGAAAGTGGCATGCTCAAGGGTTATTGGTTTGATTTCTTCTTTCTGTTCCTGAGCACGTTGGTGAATGGTTGTGCAGCACCAGCACTCTTGGGAATGAAATTAATGAAGCCAAATTAATTCTCTCAACTTATGCAGTGGTGTAGGAAATTCTTGGGTGGCTGCCATGTTCTCCTTTAGTAGTTGGAGTTCATCTTTGTCGACTGTTAGGTTGGGGAAAGTCAATGATGATCTGGCAAATATTCACTAGGTGTGATGACCATGTGGATGATCATAGGAGTAAACGATGTTCATACTTGTCTTCTGAGCGTACGACAGGTAGAGAATTAAGGTGTGCATAGAGTGAAGGGTAATTTGGATGACATCATCAATCTCTGAAAAGCCTGTGTTATGTTAAGGAGGCCATAGGGCATTGAGTTTGCTGTTTTGTGAATGTCATCAACTCCACAGAGATCTAGTT
This sequence comes from Octopus bimaculoides, assembly GCF_046866305.1. NCBI lineage: Eukaryota > Metazoa > Mollusca > Cephalopoda > Octopoda > Octopodidae > Octopus > Octopus bimaculoides. Next base: position 134,929,827 of record NC_142929.1, read on the forward strand.
GTACACTCTTCTTTTTGAAAAAAATCACTGTACTATCTAGGGAGAGAGAAAAACCCTGAGATATCGAGTAATGATCTGGAAGGTGTTGAGTATGATATTCACTGCATGAATACCAGTTGGTACCTTTTTAGAAGCTATATATGTGATGACCAGTTGCTAGGTAGGGTTATTGTAGCTTCAATGATATGATTAAATTTGGACTCTGCAATGTTCAACCGGTCTGGATTGAGGCATTAGGATTTGATATTTGTGGTCTTCATGTTTGCATATGGTAGCTGCATCTGCTATTCCACTGTTGTTATAGGTTGAACATGTGATATCTGGCTATAGACAAGGAAGGCATCGTATCTTGCTGAAATTGTTCCCATTAACACTGCTGGGTAAGGGCTGTATTCGTGTTACCTCGTACAGTAATGCTACTCATAGTCATTAAGATGATGCTACTTAACCACTAACGGATCAAAGTGACAAAGGAAATTGGTTCCATTTCTGTGGGGTAAGGAACTCTATAATGATGAATACCCATCTAAAAACTCTTGGTAGTTCCAAAGCAATTTTAAGGATCTCTCACCAAGTGTGGTAACGGAAAAGTGGTTAACAGCCTGAAGTAACTTAGAAATGGGTTGGTTCTTACCATATAGCTGAAGAGACAGTAGGACGGTCACTTCTACTCCATTGTTTTGCAATATATACTGCTCTTCCTCTTGGTCACATAAAATGGGCAACTAGTTGAAAAGATACCTTTATGTGAACAGGGGTTGATGCAATTTCAAGCACAGCTACCATACTTAATTGGTATGGATTCATTGGATTTATGTTAACATGCCAATATTGGAGATAAAATAGACTTTTTGACAGTTTTTAATCCCATAAATAAATAATTTATCAGTTCTTGAGATATCTAAAGCTATTTGACATAATAGTTTCAAATTTTGGTACAAAACCAGCAATTTCAGGGCATGGAGTAAATTAATTACATCAATCCCAGTGCTTAATTATTACTTATTTCAACTCTGAAAGGATTAAAGGCAAAGTCAACTCCAGCAGTATTTGAACTCAGAACATAAAAGTGGAAGAAATGCTGCTAAGTATTGTTGTCTGGCATAGCAACAACTCTGCCAGCTCGTTGCCTTAAAAGACTATTTTACATAATGTGCAGTCAGAAGCACCAAGAAACAACTATAACGAGCACTCTGAGAGCGTAAACCTCTGCCAAGGCAACGCCAACACCCTCTCAATGATTAGCCAGAGCTGATTTTTAAAATGAGAATATCTGAAATAAACTCGACTGCTCTCACAAACGAGAATACTAAGAATGAACCTGACCACTCTCAAAAATAAAGTAAAAAAACAGGAAAAATAATCCAGAATCCTTGCCTGGTACTGGATCAATCCCAAAATCTAATCAGTTCGTGCCAGTCACAAGGCCAAACATACCCGAAAGTTTCATCCAAATCCATACAGTAGTTCTTGAGATATCGTGTCCACAAGCAAACAAACATGACTGAGAACAATACCTCTGCAATTCTTATTACCTAAAATTTATCAGAAATTGAATTTAAAAATTGCTTCTGTGTATTTCTTTCATTTACCCACAGCCTGTATTTCAGTTGTAATGCTTTTACTATTTTCCCAAATATGTTAATGTTTTTCTTTGTACTGATCATATTATTCCCATGATCAGGTTTAGATATCAGCTTCTCCAGAATTGAATTGTGTTCACCTATTCATACTATAATAAAAACTTTTCGTTTCAGATGCTCCATGGTGTGGGCATTGCAAAGCCCTTGCTCCTGAATATGTAAAGGCAGCTGCAGAGTTTAAAGATGATGAAAACTGTTATTTAGGGAAAGTTGATGCTACCATTGAAGTGGATTTGGCTGAGAAATATGAAGTTCGAGGCTACCCAACTATCAAATTCTTCAAGGAAGGAAAAATATATGACTATTCTGGTATTTCGTTTTTCTAATATTTGGATTTGTGTAGCAACTATTTAATGTACATATGTTGATTTCATATAACTGAACACAGACCTGAGAGTTAGTTAATTCATTTAACTTGACACATTAGCAAAACCAGTATATAATGTATTAACCATGCTCGTTATGAATATTTGGAATTAGTACCTTAATATTTATCTGTAAAAATATATATATATCATCATCATCATCGTTTAACGTCCGCTTTCCATGCTAGCATGGGTTGGACGATTTGACTGAGGACTGGTGAAACCGGATGGCAACACCAGGCTCCAATCTAAATTTGGCAGAGTTTCTACAGCTGGATGCCCTTCCTAACGCCAACCACTCAGAGAGTGTAGTAGGTGCTTTTACGTGTCACCTGCACGAGGGCCAGTCAGGTGGTACTGGCAACGGCCACGCTCAAAATGGTCCATCTTATGTGCCACCCATACAAGAGCCAGTCCAGTTGCACTGGCAACGATCTTACTTGGCTTGCCGGGTCTTCTCACGCACAGCACATTTCCAAAGGTCTCGGTCGGTAGTCATCGCCTCGGTGAGGCCCAATGTACGAAGGTCTTGCCTCACCACCTCAGCCCAGGTCTTCCTGGGCCTACCTCTTCCACGGGTTCCCTCAACTGTTAGGGTGTGGCACTTTTTCAGGCAGCTATCCTCATCCATTCTCACCACATGTCCATACCAGCACAATCATCACTCTTGCACACCACAACTGATGCTTCTAATGTTCAGCTTTTCTCTCAAGATACTTACACTCTGACGGGTATTCACATTGACATTACACATCCAACGGAGCATACTGGCTTCATTCCTTGCGAGCTTACGTATGTCCTCAGCAGTTACAGCCCATGTTTCACTGCCATGTAGCATGGCTGTTCGTACACATGCGTCATACAGTCTGCCTTTTACTCTGAGTGAGAGTCCCTTTGTCGCCAGCAGGGGTAAGAGCTCTCTAAACTTTGCCCAGGCTATTCTTATTCTAGCAGCTAGACTTTCAGCGCACCCACCCCCACTACTAACTTGGTCGCCCAGATAGCGGAAGCTATCGACTACCTCTAGTTTTTCACCCTGGAATGAGATAAAAGTTGTTTCCTGTTTGTTTAGTTTTTATTGCACCTGAACATCTGCCACAAACAAAAACTAACTTCCTAGTTAACCTGCCTTTGATGTTGCTGCACCTCTTATGTGTCCATAGCTTGCACCGGGTACATCTTATAGAGTTACTACCTACTCCTTTTCTACATACTGAGCAGGGCCATCTACCTGAAGGGGTTTGTGTTTTATCTACCTTCCTACTTATTAGGATTTTGGTTTTAGCTAGGTTGACTCTAAGGCCCTTCAATTCTAGACCTTGCTTCCACACCTGAAACTTCTCTAGTTCTGATAGTGACTCCGCAATTAGGGCAAGGTCATCAGCATAGAGGAGCTCCCAGGGGCAACCTGTCTTGAACTCCTCTGTGATTGCCTGGAGGACTATGATAAATAAGAGGGGGCTGAGGACGGAACCTTGGTGGACCCCTACCTCTACCCGGAATTCATTACTGTACTCATTTCCAACCCTCACCTTACTGGCAGCATCTCTACATGGCTCGCACAGCTCTCGCTAACCATTCTTCTATCCCAAGTTTCCTCATTGACCACCAGATAAGGGATCGGGGGACCCTGTCAAAGGCTTTCTCCATGTCAACGAAAGCCAGGTACAGAGGTTTATGCTTGGCTAGGTATTTCTCCTGCAGCTGTCTTACTAGAAATAAGGCATCAGTGGTGCTTTTACCTGGCACGAACCCAAACTGTATCTCATCTAAATGGATTCGCTCCCTAATTAGTTGGGCTATGACCCTCTCTGTAACTTTCATTGACTCTCTCTGTAACTTTCATATATATATATATATATATATATATATATATATATATATATATATATATATATATATAAATAAATTTTATGTCTGTTTTTCCTAGCTAGGTTGGATTAGATCATCATTTAACATCTGTTTTCCATGCTGACATGGGTTGTACAGTTTGACAGGAGCTGGCCAGCTGAAGAGCTGCCCAGGCTCTGTGTTTGTTTTGGCATGGTTTCTACAGCTGGATGCCCTTCCTAACACCATTCACTTTACAGAGTGCACTGGATGCTTTTATACACCACTGACAGGAGTTCTTTTATGTGGCACCCACATGTCCGCAAGGTTAAGAACCTTTTGCTGAAGAATGATGCAGGGGACATGACTGTATACAAGGGCAATCACATATTTACTTAGCTTGACAGGTCTTAAGCACAACAATCTGCTAGAAGTCTCGGTTACCTATTATCCCCTCTGTGAGGCCCAACACCTGCAGATCCTTTCCACTTCGTCTCCCATCTTCATGGGTCTACCCTATCCACATGTTCCCTCTGCAATTAGAGATCAGCACCTCGACACAACCATCTTCATTCATATCCATGACATGGCCATACCTGCACAGTCTTCTCTCTTGTACACTACATCTGATTTACCATATACCCAGTTTTTCTCTCAAATCACTTAAAGTTTGTTGTATATACATGCTGACATTACCCATCCAGTGGAGCATACTGGCTTCCTTTCCTTAGATTTATATGTTATTGAAGCATTGTTTTACAGCTAGATATCCTGTCTGTTGATAATCCTTATGTGTTTTTGAAGTAAAGGGTCACTTACATCATTTGTGTTTAAATGCAAGAAGTGAGCAAATGATTCAATGACAGAAGTGACAATGGTAGCACTACAACTTTGGTAGACGTAAATGTAAACAAGCAAACATGCATGTGCTCACACCCAGATGAGTCTTTTAGTTTTTCTACCAAATCTACACAAAGCTTTGGTAGCCCCAGGGCTATAATAGCAGACACTTACTCAAAGTGCAGTGCAGTAGGTTTTGACTCAAAGCCACATAGGTTCAAAGTGAAATTCTTTATAATCACACAACCATGCCTTAGGCAAACCATTTTCTTCAAAGCTACTGCATTATCAATTACATGAATAGTCTGCATCCGAAATGTAATGAGATAATAATTCTGCTAGGTATTACGTGTTGTAACATATTGTTCAGGCAAAATCAAAAGAGCAAGTGAGGAAATGAACATGCATGACGAAAATGTTAAAGGGACTTAAAATTTCATTAGGTGCAAGATTGGTAAGACGCTTACTACCCAACCACATCATTCCGGGACTAGTCCGACCATGGCATCTTGAATAAGTGTCCTCTACTATAGTTTCATGCTGAGTTTATACTATAGTTTCAGCCTTGTGAGTGGATTTGGTTGACGGAAACTGAAAGAAGCCCATCACACATATATATATATATATATATATTGTTTGTCCCAAACACTACCACTTGACAATTGGTGTTGGTGTGTTTATGTTCCCATAGCTTAGCAGTTTGGCTAAAGAGACTGATAGAATAGGTACCAGACTTAAAAAAAAAAAAAAATACTGGGGTTGATTCATTTGATTAAAATCCTTCAAGGGGGTGCCCCAGCATAGCCTCAGTCTAATGACTGAAACAGGTAAAGGATCATCATCATCGTTTAACGTCCACTTTCCATGCTAGCATGGGTTGGACGATTTGACTGAGGACTGGTGCAACCGGATGGCTACACCAGGCTCCAATCTAATTTGGCAGAGTTTCTACAACTGGATGCCCTTCCTAACGCCAACCACTCAGAGAGTGTAGTGGGTGCTTTTACGTGTCACCCGCACGAAAACGGCCACGCTCGAAATGGTGTCTTTTATGTGCCACCCGCACAAGAGCCAGTCCAGGGGCACTGGCAACGATCTCGCTCGAAAACCCTACAAGGCCAGTCAGGCGGTACTGGCAACGGTCACACTCAGGATGGTACATCTTATGTGCCACCCGCACAAGAGCCAGTCCAGGGTCCCTGGCAACGATCTCACTTGGCTTGCTGGGTCTTCTCACTCACAGCACATTTCCAAATATATATATATGTAATTGTGTGTATATGTTTGTGTGTCTTTGTCCTCCCAACTTTGCTTGACAACTGATGTTGGTGTGTTACATCCCTGTAACTTAGTGGTTCGGCATAAGTGACCGATAGAATAAGTACTAGGCTTAAAAATATAAGTCCTGGGATTGATTTGCTCGACTAAAGGCTGTGCTCCAGCATGGCTGCAGTCAAATGACTGAAACAAGTAAAAGAGTGAATCAATGTAGAGTCTAGGCCTTAATTTATTTATAGGTTTCAGTAATATTTATCAGCTGTGCTCAGTTGAGGAGGGTCTCTAATTATTAGTTAAGATCTGGAAAACATTTTAAACGTTCTATTTTGACCTATTTGAAGAAATAGACAATATTTACACACATGCACATGGCAGGTTGCTTTAAGTTTCTGTGCAATAGTCTGAAGTCACTTGCCCAAGGTGTCACACAATGAGATAAAACTTGAGACCACAAGCAACAGACCAAACTCTCTATGTAGTCATGTCTGTACTACTTAATGCTATCCCACAACATTGATGAGGCCTTACAGTTAAATTATGTAACTATAAGCATTAATTATATAGTTACTAAAGTGAGATAGTTATTTCATGGCAATGATCAGTTTTCTCTTGAGCCTTAGGTTGAAATATATATTAGCAGTCAGTTCTGTTTTAGGGTTCTCTAAAAAAACTATCATTGAGTTAATGTTAAAAATTAAGATAAAGTTTTTTTTAATGACATTCTATAGGTGTTAGTTTGATTTGTAGCTGTTTGGCATTTTTAGATATAGATTCAAATGAGAAGCTTTCTCTCTGCTTAATTTATTTCTCTGTTCATATAAATGGCATACTATATGATGTGTATGTACAAGCCATGATACTCTTGGGCAGAGAATGCAAAAGATTGGCATATTAGAAAGTGATGATCTGACTATGGCTTACAGAGTGTAGTTGAAGCAACAAAGGAATTGTTGAGATGATTGATCAGCAAAAGTATTGATTGAGGTTTTGTGCAAAGTCAGTCCTGAATGAGTAAACCAATGATCAATAGCTTTCCAGTCATGACCATCCTGCCTCTTTTAGAGGCATCTAGGAATATATTATTCAATGGTGTGTTAAGGCTTTTGCTAAGAGTATTAGCAATAAGGCAAGATGAAATGGCTTCAATTGCATAACAAACTTGGTTTTTCTATAAAAAAAAAAATAATGATGGTAATGGTTTCAAATTTTGGCACAGCAATTTCGGGGGAGTGGGATAGTTGATTACATTGACTCAAGTACTTGGATGGTACTAATTTTATTGACCCTGAAAAGATGAAAGGCAAAGTGGACCTCTACAGAGTTTGAACTCTGAATATAAAGACAAACGAAATGCTGAAGACATGATGATGATGATAATAATAATTTAGTCCATGGATTGGGGGAGAGGTGGTGTCCATGTCCTTTGCATGTCTTCCCAAACTGGTGAGACATGCAACAAATACCTAGCCTGAACATTCTGACCTGAATACTCCAAAAGGCATTTATAGTTTTTTTGTTGTTTTTTTTTTTAACTCTGTTAGTACTTACCACAATAGTTTTATAAATTTAATTCTTTAAAGACTGTCAGCAGCCTTTGAAAGTTTCTCCACTAAAGATGAAACTCATTTTGTTATGAGATTAAAAAAGAATAAGTTAAAAATTTTAATTAAAAAAAAAATCTGAATGTCAGTCAATAGACAAAGAAAATATTCTTGTAAAGAATATTCTTGTCTAGCCTAAATGTGGTGGTCTAATGATCAATCCAGTCGTTTTGTAAAGGTTATGTGACATATTCAAAACAATGATAATTTTGTGATTCTTCGTTTTCCTTCCTATTGTAATTTCTTTCACATTGCTGCTTGAAATCTTAAACATTCATGAGTTAGCTACTTACATTAATTTTTTGAAGCAGTTTATTTATAGTTGAGTCCTTTTAATAATATTAATCACCACTTTATTGTACAACAATTGTGGTAACCTTTTAAGGCAGGCCTCTCTGAAGTAACAACAGATGGTCTTAGTTATCACAATATGGTACAATACCAGTCACAGTATTTGAACTTGTGACATTTTAAATAAACTTGAATGTTCAGAAACTTTGCTTCACATTGATTTTTCTTTTTCTGTACACAAACCCTCTGATTTATTAGTAGGGGAAGAAAAATAAATTTTATGTGCATGCCATTTTTAAGGATACTATCAATACTATCAAAGTGAAGTGTTGACTTGGTTTTGTTTGAAGCTCATCTGCACTCTATGTAACTGGGGGTCAACTGATAAGGGAACCTGTTTATTGTTGCTCTGTTCCTTAGAAATTGTAAAATCTTCCCTCAAACCACAACATTATCTAGATCACTTGAATGTTTTTGGTGATAAACCTGTTCTCCTTGAGCGTAACTTGGTGTTATTGCTACTAAAGAAATTACTATTTAGTGTGGTGCAATTTTACAAATTTATACAACTTGTCTGTATAAAAATGCAAATGTTAAGTCATTAATATTAATTCTGAGCAATTATTACTTTTTACTACAGCTAACAGAAGATCATTTTTTTCTTTTAATATCAATAATTGACTGGAATTTTGGATTCTTAACTAGTCTTCAGTTTATATTTAATTTAAAGATTGAATCTTTGATGCTTTATCTATCACAAAAGGACATTAAAACTATAAAATTAGAAACCCCATGATCTTTGCTTCCTTGGAAAGTTGCTCGCCTGACTTCTCAAAACAGTATTTTGAAATATGTATTATAAAATACCTTGTTTTAATGTATTAAATTTAATTTTCAGAGGGACGTACTGCTGGAGATATGGTAGCTTGGATTAAAAAAAAGACTGGTCCTCCTGCTGTTACACTAAATACCGTTAGTGAGGCCAAAACTCTTATTAATAAAGAAGCTGTTGTTGTTGTTGGATTTTTCCAGGTAATGTTCACTTTTTACTTTTTCCAGTGTTCTGTTGATTTTATTTGTAAATTTGATGAGAAAGAACTATCCCCTTACCTTTACTAAACCCTCTTTGACTGGAGGTTAAACCTAATCGAACACATTCCATATGGTCAATGATCAGTTTAACTAATTGCTTTGAAAATGTAAAGTATTGCAAATAAATGCATTTGAAGAATTGGGGTTATGAAGAGGTTTGTGTTTAGTGGACTAGAGCAGGTTACTGTTTAAGCAGTAAGATGATTGCTAATTGTAATGTTTGTGAAAGAATGTTTCTTTTCAGAAAAATATTTGGTCATTTCTTTTGCGAGAGCTTTAATCTTAAATATAATTTCATAAAAAAGGTTTTAAGGATTGTTTTCTTACTTGAACTTTGAGAGTATGTGAATTGTGATAATTATAGTTCAGGAATGATAGGTAAAGAACAAGGCAAGGAAGACTAGCATACATTTGAACCTTTTTTTTATCAGCTGGCTGATAAGATATTTTAGATGTTCAAACACTATGCTCATTGTAAAACTTCAGATTATCATACTTCAGTTTAAGTTAAATTGAAATATCATTGACAAACTCTACCTTAGTTTATTTCATTGCTAGTAGTTATAAAAAGTATTTCTTGTTAATCCTTTCAACATTTAGAAAAATAATTCTTATCTCAAGGATCTATATATCCAGTACTTAACTCAGATTTTTGTAGCATTAGTATCTCATCTGGATGCTAAGTCTAATGATTGGCCAACTCCTCAAAGATATGGTATTATCATCATTTGACATTTGCTTTCCATTAGATGATTCAAGAGAATTTGATGGATTGGAGAACCACGTCTAGCTTTAATGTCTCAGTTTTGGTTTCAGTGGCTGGATGTCCTTCCTGTTATCATCAACCTTATAAAATATTTGGTGCTTTTATTTCATGACACCAGCACTATAAAAGTTGACTTGCCTTTGGTAAGACTGCATTGTCTTTGCTTGATTCACAACCACTTAACTGTGCTGGGTACTTCTTACTGTGGTGCCAGCAGTAGTGGGGTCACTTTGTAACTTGCAAGGCCTAGCAGATAATAGTGATAACTTTAGGCAAGGTTTTGAGAGAAGTTAAAGTATGATAGGAAGAACAGATTTATTGTTATATGAAAGTGGTAACAGATAAGACAAAGTAGTGTGAAAGAGAGGACAGTGATAAGGATAATAGAGTCCTAAACTCTGCAGATTTAGACTCGTTAGTAGTTCATTATGTTTATACATTCAATGATCTTATTAGAAATGAGAGGTTTGAAGATATTTAGCAGAATGCTATTAAATATTGTTGGAACAAGTTTAGTTATAGGAATGCTTATAATAATTTAAGGGTGAGCGGTTCCATTTTCAAAATGAAAGGTTGTAATATACAATATTGCAAAATTCTGAACTTGCAACTATCATTCATGGTTTAACATTTAAAACTGGAAAATTCAGTAAATGAATTGAAATGATCAGAAGTAGATTTAATTTTTTTTCTAATTATCCAGTTTTAATATATATTTTAAGAATAATGAGTTTTACATGTAATATATGACTTTCTTCTATGCAACTCGTTTCAAAATTATCTCATCCTGATAATGAGCTGGACATAGTTTCAAATTTAGTTATTTGAATTGGGAATGTTTAGATTTGCTTTATTGTTTAGCTATCTTTCTCCTCTGTAGATATATTTTGTGATGCACACAATGTGTAAGTCTACCTTGGACATCTCTCTTACCATTATAAAAACTACTGGACATCCAATATGATGGAATATTTCTGCCATTATCATTATAGTTCATTGACTCTAACACAGCATGACTGTAATATATAGTTCCACAAAGAAGAACTGAAATGTGCAGTAACTGTAGGTTACTCACTGGATTATTATGTATTATTATTGTGTCAGATGTGATCAATCAAGGCTGATTGGAAGTGTTCAGCAACACCATTTCCTGGTACTGATAACTTAATTTTTAATTAAGATGTGCTTATAGGTTATACCAGAGTTGGAACACCTAACTCCAAGAGTGTAATAAGTTAATAATTCAGCCACTGCTAACTGTATCTATATATCCAAATTATGATATATTTATGTAAATGATTGCAGTAAACAATGATTCGCCATTGAATTATTTCTTAGTTGATTGTTTCCTTTTGATAACACCATAAATTAGGAAATGCTTGCCCTTCACCAGCCATCAAGGATAATATATATATATATATATATATATATATATATATACACAGACAGACAGACAGGCAGGCAGGCAGACAAGAACTTCACATTTGCAAAGTAATTTGCAGTTGCAGGGAAGAGTACCAAAGTAAATGCTGTACTGTAACTAGTTGAATACGTCATTCATGTGGGTTCAAATTGGTTTGAACCCTACTAGGACCAGTTAAATTGCAATTCAACTTTAGCCCATTACCTATAGAAATTGGTTTTCAGCCTCTTCAGAAAAAATCAGTATGATTTATTTTAGTTTCCTAATCAAATTCAATTTGAACTGTGATTTACATAGATAAAATATTAGCTAAATTTAAAATGATTAATCGATTAGGTATGTTACATTTCATTCTATCTTTCAAACCTGCAAGATATTTGCAGTTGTGAGTTTGTTCTTTCTTGTACAAACCCAATGTAAAATATGAGCAGTAAGTCTTTTGAAAATAAGTAAATATGTAATTTTCCTATGTATATTATTAGAATGATTTGCATTGTTTTTTTTTTTCCTTCTAAATTTAAATATTTACCTTAGCATTTTTGGAGCAATTATTTTAAAGCATGGATGACTTCATAAGGTGGCAAGGTAGAATTGTTAGCTTGTTGGACAAAATGCTTAGTGGATTTCATTTGCCTGTTGCATTCTAAGGTCAAATTCTGCTGAGATTGACTTTGTTTTTCATCCTTTCAGGGTCGATAAAGTAGTATTTGAGCACTAGATTCAATGAAATTGGATAGCCCACTCCCCCAAATTTCAGACATTGTTCCTATAATAGAAAGAGAAAATTGTCTTTAATGTCTACTATTGGATATGGTTCCTTTTAGTGTCTGTTAGATGTAAAACAAGTTGAGTAATAGATTTCACTTAGATACACTATAATAACTCTAACAAGGACTGAACTTGTACCATTACTTGTAATTCTCCATTGGCTTTAACTGTGTCATAGCCATACCCTACACCAGTGTCGCATAATCAGCCCATTTAAAAAGTACCTTTGAATTGTCTGGCGACATTCTGTGTTTGAGGAGACCTGTTGAGTCAAGAAAAATCAAACTAAATCATAATCAAATGGAATTGTAGTTGTGGCTGATGCCAGGGCTGCCTGACAGGCTCCCGTGCTGGTGGCATGCAATAAGCACCATGCATACATGGGTCATTGCCAGTGCTGCCTGACTGGCTCCCGTGCCGGTGGCATGTAAAAAGCAGCCACTACACTCTTGGAGTGGTTAGCATTAGGAAGGGTATCCAGCTGTAGAAACACTGCCAGATCAGACTGGAGCTTGGTGCGGCCTCCTGGCTTGCCAGTCTCCAGTCAAACCATCCAACCCATGCCAGCATGGAAAACGGACGTTAAACGATGATAATGATGTACTACAAGTCTTGATCTTGTTTCAGTCATTGGACTGCTGCCATACTGGGGTACTATCTTGAAGGGTTGCTTTTGCTTAACTAAGTTACAGGGATGTAAGCAAACCAACATAGAATTTTGAGTGGGTCAAGGGAAGAAACAAACTCAATTCAAATGCATACATATACACACGTGTGTGTATTTTAAAAATATATTGAATACTTGTAATCACATTAAGATAAGTACTGTGTATTTGTTTGGTTATGGTACTGTTTCAATGTCTATTCTCTAAATTTTAATTGGGTTCCATTGCTCCATTATTGAAGAGATTGTTAGTATTTCTGAAATAAATTTTGAAAGGTTACTTACTGTAATTAACTTTAGATTTATTTTAATTTAGTGCTTATTGATTTTTCTTAGCAGAAAATATGATTAATGATTGTGTTGTTATAAGAATAATGTGAATTTTGTGAAAATGTTTCAAGGCCAGCTTGCAATGAGTTGGCCAACCTTCCGACTAAATGGGCTAAAGCTATATAGACTCTGGAGAAAAGATTTTATTTTTTGTTGAGTAATCACTTGCATTTTCTTCAAATTATTACATAAAATTTATCTTGACAGGATGTTGAGTCAGCTGATGCTAAAGCTTTTACTGAAGCAGCTGCAAACATTGATGATGTTTCCTTTGCTATCACTAGCAATTCTGACCTCTTCAAAGAACACGGACTTGAAAAAGATGCTATTATACTTTTTAAAAAGGTATGGTTGTTAGTTTTTTTTTTTAATCTTTTTTCTTCTTTGTAATGAAATTCATTATGAATTGCTATGCAATTTTTGTAGGTCAATTTACAATTTATTGCATTTTGAAAGCTGGTATAATTGTCAGGAATTTAATTTTCATTGAAAAATCTAAGAAATTTGATATTTTTATTTCATTATTACAATTCAACTGAATCATTGTGTAAACTCATTTGATTACACACAATGCAGATTTTGCTATTAAATCAGTGCAAATCTGCTTGATCCACAAGAGTCTAACTTTTTTTTATTTGTATGTTGCATCAGTGGTTTGGTTTTCCTGCTGTGATGATGATTTTATACTTTTATCTTCAAATACTTTACAAATATCAGTGGAAATCAATACCTAAATTCAGAATCAACAAATCTTTGGATATTTTAGAAATCATTTGATTTAACAGAAATATAGAATTGTCTTCAGACATCAGAATAGTTCTAATTCATGATGGTTAAATGCTGCTCCAATTATCCTGAAAATTATTTGATCAGATATACATGAAAGAACTGACTTGATGAGAATAAACTGACCTGCCCTTAACCATCCTCTCTTCAATTTTTAGTTGCTTGTTATTCCTTAAAATTTATAGAGCAACTGTTACACACCAGCTAACATCATAGATAATTCTTCAATATTTTTTTTTTTAAAGAATCATCTTCATTAAATATTCAACTGTTTTATGCTTGAATAGCATTCCACTTTACTGGGTGTTTCACTTTAGCTCAAATATCTTTTGATTTTTGTTAGCAAAAATTCCAGTGCAATTTTTAAAATGGTCTTTGTTACAGTGTTGCATTGTACTTTAAATAGTTAAAATAATGTATTTCAAGTTTCTGACTACGGTCATATATCACTTTAACAAAAGAAACTATTTTTTGACCATTCCGTTTGAATGTTAATCTATAATGATCTTATCCTTTAATTTCTTGTAAGTATATTACATAACTCTAATAAGGCATAACTACAGTGTTTTGGAATGGAGGTGGGGGACAATTTTCGGAAATTCCAACAGTCCACTTAAATTCTTAACTTCCAGGAAAATGAATATTTTTTCGTGAAATTTTCTACAAATATACCTTGATGTATGTACATTTCAACCATGTAGGAATTTTGAAGGAAACAACTGCAGGTTATTTTTGAGAAGCGTTCCCCACTCGGTGGTGTTTTGGAGCAAGTCGCCCATATGTTTCATTTTTCTCTATTATGTGCGTATGTGCATCCGTAGATTTCTAATGAAGTAATAAGCAGAAAAGAGAAGCCGTCATAAGAAAACTTACGTTAAAAATAACATGCACACAATTTTTTTTTCTCAATAGAAGTAAATTCCAAAGTAAATGTTTCTAGTAGAGAAGTAGAAGAGAACAGAAGCAGTGTATTACTTCATTACAAATCTTACTCACAGATGGTTGCCCATTTCACTTTTTCTTCCCTCATCATCCATTTAGATCACATGTTTATAAAAGTATAATCGCAAAATACCTTTCAAAGTTGATATCATCTGCAAACACCATAAAATTCTTGAGACAGAAAGAATGAAGAAATAATCTAGAAAGCCACAATTCTCTCCTTTTTCTAAAATGTCATCTATCATTGGACAGGTCAAGAAATACAACGGCTCATTCAAATAATATACCCTGTAAAATTATAAGTTATCTTCACTAGAATTCCATTAACTATTCTTAACCATTTGGTTTTCCAGACATTTTCATATTTCTAATACCAGCAAAATTACTGACTAACCTACTTAACAAATGTATGAAAGATGAATGATCAACTGGTTTTGTTTCTTGGACAAAATAATATCCTCAGTAACACTTAGTGTGCATTCATGAGTCTGAATCTCTATAGATTATTGAATATAGTCAGTGACCTATGTAATGTGTCCTTTTTCATTGCATTCCTTGATTTCTGAAAAACTTTTATATCAGTATTCAAAAAGAACTATTGTTTTACTAAGAGATCCGATTTCTGTTTTTGAGTATTTGACTTTATTTGGCATCAAAATAAAATGTCTTAAATAGGGATCAAAAGACCTCTGGATGTTGATAACTTATGTCAAAGGATGGAACACATAAATACTCAAGATAAAAGCTTCAGCTTTGAATAAATGTGCATTTACTCAACAATGAGTTTGAATTTTCCAAATTGGAAACCACTTGTTAATCTTTTATCAGTTGAAAACATGCCAAAGTGATATGTTGGCCTGCCAAAGATCTCACTACTCCTTTTGTTACCCATTGTTTACATTCAGTATAGAATATCGAGCAGGCCTACTTCCCATGTGGCAACGGTGTAGGATTATGGTTTTGTTATTAATTTTGTTTTTGTAACTCTTTAACAAATTCTATTTTAAGAACTAGGACATGACCATATAAAAGCTGCCAAAGACAAAGCCTCATTGAATTTTCTGTTACTCTTAGCCCTATTGTTAATTCCTTTGACATGGTTTCCATACCTCTCGTAAGCATTGATCTAAATTTAGCACCAGACAAACTTTAGGACAAAATGACCAATGAAATGCCGTACCTATATTAACAAATGCAAAGTAGTAGACAAATTTAAAGTGCATCTTGTCCAAGCTAACCAGAATTACTTATGGTAAAAGTATGTTTTCAAGATCTTTGTCTTTCAGTTTAAATCCTCTGTAATTATCCCTCAACAGCATCTTCTTTGCCATTCTAACAGATAGTGATATTCCAGTGATTGAGGATAGCACCTTCCTGTACTACTTAACTGAATGACTAGCATGTGACTAACAAACTGATGCTTCCAACATCTCAGCAACTATCTCTGATGAGCTTGCTGCTTTCTTTGCCTTAATTTCTTTAACAGACTTACTAACTGTACTGAAGCTAACTGGTCCCTCTGTTGGTTCCACTTAAGGTAGTCCCTTAATAACTCTTATTTCTCATTGAATAACTTCACATAGCACAGACGTTCCTCTTTATTTTCACTCACTGAAAATAAGTGCACCAGTGATTGTTTCACAACTTCTCTCCAATAGAATCCTGAATCATACAATTGCATTATTTTGTAATTCAGAACACTTCACACTTATCTTTGTAACACATATTACCAAAACATCGTATTTTCAGTTTTCCTCCTTGCTGAACTACAGAGCATTTCATGCTTCATCCCTAGCTTCTAGATATCTCTTCATGTTTTCTTCCAAATCTGTCACTTAGCTCTTCTAACCCTAAACACTATACCATCATTTTACCATTATTTCACTTGCAACATCACCATGATTCTTGCTCTGTCACAGGTTGTTAGTAATTTCCAGTCATCCTGAAAGTCATCTATTTCTGTCTCCTCTGTGGTGTATTAGGCATCACATTATTCCTATTGTAAGTTTAGACTAACAAAGATGTTTTTACGTTCTATACCTTCCTTCTCCCTTTCATATTTTTTTCTGAGTCTCCTTGTTCCAAACCTAAAATCTCTCTACATATCTCCCCATACTAATATGTTCATCCCTAATCATAGAAATATTTAATATTTTACTAAATTCAAATGCAATTTGACTCTCATGTCCACTTCATGGGTAGGTGTCTAATAGGCTGGTTTACTGAAATTCTTATTGCAATTATAATTCAGTCATGCATTAAAAAATAAATACAAACTCTCTTCCAAGAGTCTCGATCAGTCACTGCACACATTGGTATACGTGTTCCCTGACATCACCATTGAAATTACCTGGCTATGACAGAATTTTGGAGAACTAATTAGAACCAATTCTTTCTTACTTGCCATCACATTGCCACTTGGTATTTGTTTTGGTTTAATTATTCTTTTGATTATCAATTGTCTTATAATCATCCCAATTATTCCAACCTACAGTCATTTGTATGACCTTGCAGGTCCTCAAAACAGACCTATTAACAAATGGAGTGAATTGTTTATTTGGTTAGAGATATGCAGTTATGTTTTATAGAAAAAATGCTTTGAGGAGATATGTAAAGAATTAGGTTGTGAATTAGGCAACAAAGATTGTAGAAATATAATGTAAAAATGGTGTTAGCAACTAGTTTTGGAATACTTATTGTGTGGATTTTAACGGAGGTATAGAAGAGAAAAATCCATTTTCTATACCAAATATAGATCGTATAGTTTACTATGTAAATCTTTAAATTATTTGTGTTTCACAATCTTGTGAAGTTTTCAATGACATTTTGTTTATATTTTCAGTTTGATGATGGAGAAGTTCGATTTGATGGGAAACTTACAGCTAAAGATATTGAAACATTTGTAGTTGCTAATAAGCTACCTCTTGTTATTGAGTTCAACCAAGAAGTAAGTATAAATTATATTTAACATTAACTAAGTTTTCTATTGCTGAGTAATTTACTTTCATTTAAAAATAGTTTGTCAAAAATATTTTAAACGAAAAATAAACTTGAGTGAATTCAATGTACTGTAGAATTTTAGCGATCATCTTTCATTTTTTTGTACTTTGAGAAAATTTTCAACAATAAATTTGAGGCCTTGTGCACATGTAAGAAATTCATATTTCTTGTCATGCAGAAATGTTCATTAATTTAAAGTAATATAAAGTGTTTATCTATTTATTTAAGAAAATTTTTTTTGTGGTATCTTTTTGAACAATCAGGTCATCCCATAAGTTCTGTCCGATTTTACCTTTTTTAAAATTGAATGAAATTTAATAGTATTTTAGAATGTCTAATGGAATTAAAAATTATAATAGAATTAAAATTTCTTTGATTAAAACCATTTCTAACATGGAAGTATCCAAAGAGCATTTGAGGCACATAATGCTTTATGAGTACAAAAATGGAAACTCTGCAGCCGAAGCGACTCGAAACATACTCAGTTTATGGGAAAGAATGCTTGAATGAAAGACCTTGCAGAAGATGGTTTGCAAAATTCAGAAGTGGAGATTTCAGCCTTGAAGATGAAGATCGAACAGGACGTTCAGTTGAGTTTGATAAGCTCCTTGAGGCATTACTTGAAGAAAATCCTGCATTATCAGTTGAAGAATTGGCAATAAAGCTTAGTTCAAACCATACAACTGTTCATCATCAACAACAACTTGGAAAGATTCCTAAACTTGGAAAATGGGTGCCTCATGAATTGTTCGAAAGCAACTGCAAATTCCGAGTTGACATCTGCTCTTCTCTCCATTCTCGCGAACTCCTTTCACCCTTTTTGGATAGACTTGTGACTGGTGACGAAAAATGGATCTTCTATCGGAATGTTAAATGTCGTAAACAGTGGCTTGGTAAAAGGGAAAAAGCTCAGCCACAACCAAAGAAGCGAACTTCATGGGAAAAAGGTTTTTCTCTATCTGGTGGGATTGCAAAGAAGTAATTCACTTTGAATTGTTTCCACCTAATGCAACAATCAATGCTCAAGTCTACTGTCAGCCATTAGAACATTTGAACCAATCTTTGAAGAAAAAGAGACCCACTTTAATGAATCAAAAAGGAGTGATGTTTCATCAGGACAATGCGCAACCCCACACTGCAAAGCTCACATCACAGAAGATCGAAGAGCTTGGTTGGGAAAAAATTCCTCATCCACCATATTCTCCCGACCTTGCTCCTTCAGGCTACATTTGTTTCGTAGTTTACAGAATCATTTGGGGGACATAACTTTCGCAAGCCAGGAGGAGGTCGAAACTGACATTTCAGAGTTCTTCGCTTTGGAACCAAAAGAGTTTTACATTGATGGGATTAAAAAGTTTGTAAATAGATAGAAGGAAGTCATAGATAATCAGGGAAAGAAAATTCGGATAGAACTTAGGGGATGACCTGATATAATATCCAATTATCATTATTTGGGCATTGTAAAGGGGATATAACATTTTCAGACATAATTTTAATTTTTGCATAATTTTCAATATTCTACTTATTTTTGAAATTACTTTGCACATATCTAGTTCGTTTTATAACATATATCAAGGCAGACTTGTTTGAGCTATTGGTAAATGATATAAGCTGTAAGATTACATTTGCAAATCACATTTAGCTTATAAGTTTATAATATGTTTAGTTATCCTTGACAGAATAATAAATCTTGTCAGTGATGGTTTTTTCATTTAAAACGTCCATTGTTGAAGAAAAACGTAAAACTCTGTTTTTGTGAAGTTTAAATATTAAAAAAAAAAAAATTTGAAAACAAGTCATTTCTTTATTCTAAGAGTTTTATACTTATTAGAACTAAAACACAACAGTTAATATTAAGTGAAAGACTGCTGAGGTTGAATTTGATTTTCATCCTTTTGGGGTCAGGAAAACAAGTATTAGTTGAACACTAGGGTTGGTGTAATAGACTTACACCTCCCCCAAAATTGCTGGCCTTGTACAAAAATTAGAAACCAGTATTAAGTGAAAGACAATAGATTGGCAGAATCATTAGAGCATTGGACAAAATGCAGTGTGGTATTCCTTCTAGCTGATCTGATTTCAGATCTCGTCATAATCTACTTAATTTGATTTTCAAGAAAATCAAACACTAATGAAGTATTATGATCAATGGAATTAGCTTACTCTTTCCTCCTGTAATTTCATGCTTTGTAGGTTGGAAACTATTAACTGAAATATTGCTAGTATATTTCATTCATTCAACAGCTTCAACATTAATCTTTTCTTTTATCTTTAAGTCCGCCCAGAAAATATTCAGTGGAGACATCAAAAATCACCTTCTATTGTTTTTGAAAAAATCTACAAAACCAGAAAGTCTTCTTGATTCTTTTAAAACTGTTGCTAAACAATTTAAAGGCAAGGTATGTATTTAGTGTCATACATTCTTTTAGTTTGTTTATTTCAGCTCTGTTGGTTTTAGCTTCAGAAGTATATTTTTGTGTTTATTACATTATTTTAAGCTTTCAGTAATTTAGTTAAAAGAAAAAAAATTGCATTAAAATTCATTCTGTTTATCATAGTTTTAACATGCACTCTCATCCATTTGCATGGGTGACATAAAATTCACTGAGGCAGATTTTCTGCAACTGGGTGCCCTTCCAGTTGCCAATCTTTAGCCATTTCCGAGCAAAGTATTATTTCTCCATGATTGGATATGTTTTTGCTGAAAATAGGAAATGAACCCTGCCTGTATGACAGTGACACTTGTTTACAGCTATCACACAATGTGAAAACAAGAAGATACACATGATAACCTTGTTTCAGTTTCTGTCTACAAATCCATTCACAAGGCTTTGGTTAGCCCAGGGCTATAGCAGACACATTTGCCCAAGGTGTCATACAGTGGGAATGAGCCTGAAACTTTGGTCTGCTTGGGCTATAGTAGAAGACACTTGCTCTTGTTACCTCACTGAGATTGAACCCGAAACTATATGTGAAGAAAGCAAACTTCTTAACCACACGGCCATATTTACACCTATGAATTATTTTCATTTCAGGTTCTATTTATCAATATTGATATTGAAGATGAAGACAACATGAGGATTTTGGAGTTCTTTGGTCTAAAGGAAGAAGAGTGTCCATCCATCAGACTCATTCGTTTAGATGATGAAATGTCCAAATATAAACCAGATACCACAGACCTTACCACTGAATCAATGACAAAGTTTGTTCAAGACTTTTTGGATGGTAAAATTAAAGTATGTAAATTTTATTATTTCTTTTCAATTTGTTGGTTTTAAAATATAATTTCATATGTCCAACAGTTTGGCTGGAGTTAGCTCTGAAATGGGCTTGTATCCCATTCATAGTAAATCTTGTACTAAATGAGAGCCTTAAAAATGGTATGGGATCTACAATAAGTTGCTAATGGACTTGTATGCTTGAGACAAACTAACTTGAACTTCTTACAATGTCTATTCAAAATGTGTTTAAAGGAAGACCAAATACCAACAAATAATGCTATATAATTGAATTGTTTATATACCATTCAAAATTTTGTTTCCTTATGCAAACTAATGAAATGTTCAATTCTATAGCATTCCCTCTACTAAAATAGTAAACTCTTACTATAGCACATATTTACAATAAATGGATAAGTTAAGTTCAAGTGTCCTTTCTAAAGAGACTATAACATTAATTGCTGATAGGGACACTGTATTTTGTTATGTAACAATATGACTATTTAAGCAATGTGTTTCTGGATGGGTAATGGGTCGGATGTGGTGCTGAAGAAGGAGCAAAAACTCCCAAAATATGCATATACACCCCTTGCCTATTTTTCTATCTCCAATCACATTATTTACATATATTTGTTTGTATATGAAACATGATAAATCAGTGCTGACTCTAATTTCTATAGAATATCTGTAGAGATAGCCAATATCATACTTTTAAAAGCTATCTTTTGACCTTTAGACATTATTCTACCAATTGCCTACTGCAACAATTTAGATTTACATTTGCACTCACATAATTTTTGTTGAAGCTTTAAGTGACGTGTTTGATTATGTGAAGTTTTCAGTTTGCATTTGAAATTATTCAAGAATAATTCAAATTTTCCAGTCGGAAAGTGTGATAGTCTTTTCATCAGCTAATTTATATCTCTTTGTTTTAATCTGGTCTTATATACCCCTTTTTAGCAAAGGTGAAGCTGGAAATGTTTAGAGAAAAAAAAATAATTGAAATAATTCAATATTTGTTGCATATTACATTCAAAGAAAGGAAAATGGCTTTGGAAGCTATTTTGTAATTGAAAAAAATGACACAGAGAGAGGTACTCACATCAAAATGATTACATTTTATAATGTAAAATTTTCAGATATTGAGTGATTATTAGAAAAGTGTCTTTATATTTATATAAAATGTTTTGTAATTGTTCTCTTTTAAGAGAATTAATCTAGCCAATACAATATTTTTCTTGTAGCAACATATGATGAGTGCTGATCTTCCTGAAGAATGGGATGCTAAACCAGTAAAAATTTTAGTGGGTACTAATTTCAATGCTGTTGCCAAAGATAAGACTAAGAATGTGTTTATTGAATTCTGTAAGTATCATCATTTTAACATCCATGTTTTTCATGCTAATATGGGTTTGGCATGTTTTAGTAATGGACTCAAAACTATTGAGTACATATATATATATATATATATATATAAACATGTTTTTTAAACACCTACTTGTCCATGCTCAATGGATCAGACTGATTTTGTTGAGGTAGATTTTCTACAGCCAGGTACTCATCCTGTTGCCAACCCTTACTTGTTTCCATGTGAGGCAATGTTCTCCCATGACACAAAGATTGAAAAGTGCACCATCATGCTGCTTACATGATGGTGGTACTCATTTACAACAATCAAACAAAGTCGAGGCAAGAAATGATAAGTAGAAAGACAGGTACCCAAGGCACCATGCAGTGGAACTGAACTTGAAACTGTGTAGTTGGAAAGCAAACTTCTAGCCTTTGACTATGCCTATACATATTGCTTAAGTCTGCTTTCCATTACGTAGAAATTTCCCTGAGATATCTGTCAGCTCAGAGCTTAATAAAAATATTTAAAAAAAAACTCTTGCCCAGTGCTACACATCAGGAACAAATCTGAAGCTATGTTGTTTTAAAGCAAACTTCTTAATCACAGAGCCACATTTTACACTGGAAATATCCAGTGTTACTTTTTATGTGTTTCAGTCATGTGACTGTGGACATGCTGTGACTTCACCTTGAACAGATCAACACCTGTACTTATTTTTGAGTCTAGTATTTACTCTGTGTCACTCTTTTGCTGAACTGCACATTAGTGTTTGGAGGGGTGCAGCTCTTTGGCTGATGATGTATATGCATGTGTAGGTATGTATACAATGGGCTTCCACACAGTTTCCATCTTCCAAATTCACTCACAAGGCATAGGGTCCAGGGCTAGAGAAGATACTTGCCCAAGATGCTACGGTGGAACAGCTCAAAGTCTCCTGGTTTCAAAACAAGCTTTTTAACGACTTTCAAATACATGATTTCTGTGACTTTATTTTTTTGCATAAATCTTAATGAGAGAAGCTAAGTGCAATTGATTTTGCATTATCTAAAGGAATTCTTTCCATTATGATTATATTTGCTACTTGTTACATTTTCAGATGCTCCTTGGTGTGGCCACTGTAAGCAGTTGGCTCCAATCTGGGATGAATTGGGAGAGAAATTCAAGGATCGTGAAGATATCGTCATTGCCAAAATGGATGCTACTGCCAATGATTTAGAAGACATCAAAATTAACAGCTTCCCAACACTGAAATATTTTCCTAAAAATAGTGATGAGGTAATAAGATTATGTACTTCTAAATCTTTTTAATAATTTTATTTTTTATAAAATTAAAAGAATGCAAGTTAGAAGAAAAAATACAGGTCAATGGTTTGCACTTTTGCCTTGTTCTGGAAATATTTTCATGACATTTTCTTTTGTTATAAAGCCAAAACTAAGCAAGTAATAAGAAAAAATATAAGTTAATCATTTCTTGTTCAGGAAATATTTGGAGAAATGATTAACATATATTTTTTCTTATAACTTGCTTTGTTTTGGCATTATAAAAAAAAAATTTTAATTTCATGCAAACTATATCATTTTACATATTTGCTACTAAATGTTATTTGTGTGTGAGTGGGTGAGATTATCATGTCTACCTGATATTCTACTGCTGGATACCATTTGTTTTCAAGTTCTGGATTTCATTCCAATGGTTTTTCACACATTGTACTAAGCTTCAAGACACAAATGTTACTGCTGTCCAGGCAATCTCTGAAGCCACATGGCAGCAACCATACCTGCATGTGTGCATACACAGCTTCTGTACAATTTCTGTTTACCATATTTCACTTGAGGCTATGGTAGACACTTAATTAAGGTGCCATGCTTGCATATGTGCATGTGTGTGTAAAAATCATTGATTCAGCATCCATTTTTCCATGCTTGCAGGGCTGAGATAAAATTTATTCAGGCAGATATTCTAAGTCAAGAAACCTTCTTTCTAAGCCAGATAATGTCACCTTAGTCATTTGAATAAGAATACTACAATGATTGAATATTATTTTCAAGGAAGATTGCAAATGTATGGCATTGCTTTTATGACAGTGATATTTGTTTCCAACTATCATACACTTGCCTAAGGTGCCATGCAATGGGACTGAAGATAAACCCATATGTTTGTGAAGCAAACTTCCCTACATCTCTGCTATATCTCCATACCCTTATTTCTTAAATATTTCTCTCGATCAAGAAAAGAAATACTTTCTGTTAATAGAATTCATTTTAATAAATGTCTTTATTTCTTGTTTTTAGGTAATAGATTATAATGGTGCCAGAACATTGGAGAGCTTTGTTAAATTCTTAGAAAGTGGTGGAAAAGAGGGAGCTGAATTGGTAAATACATTATTTCTCTCAGAATTTAATTTTAATCCCCCCCCCCCCCCAAATAACCTTCTGACAGTGTTGTTAAAGTGTGAGACTAAATGCCTTGCTATATTTAATCATGAGTTCAAATCACACTGAGGTAAACTTTACCTTTTATTCTTTTGTGGGCTGATGACGTAAAGTATCGGTTGAAGCACTGGAGGGTGATTTAATCAACTTACTTCCACCCCCAAAATTTCAGGCCTTGTCTCAAATTAGAAAGTTATTAATGGTGATGAATAGCATCAAACAAAATGTCATGTGGTATACGAGGGGTGTTTGAAAAGTTTTGAGTCTTGAAGTCTTGTACCATATTTTTTTTTTTTTGAGGCTCAAGACTTTTCATACACCATTCGTATGTTTGAAGCCACTCTATGATTTCTAATTTATTTCCATCTTCCCATATAGTATGGGTAGTGCAGTGGGGTGACTTTTATCTTTATTCATTTATTTTTTCTTAAATTTAAAAATTCAGATAATTAAATATTTTACCTGTCCTATTATTTGATTATAATTTCCTTTTTTGAAATAAGATTTAACATAACTTTCTATATTTCCTTACAGGAGAGTGAAACAGCAGAAGAAGAAGAAGAGGAGGAGGAAGACGAACACAAACATGTAGAATTATAAAATTATTATATCACTTTTTTGTGATCATTTCTTATTTCATCTTTTCCTGTGCAACAGTGGTTTCTCTTGGCCAATTGGCTCGGCTACCATGTTGCTGCAGCAGCGATGGCCATTCATCGGACAATTTAGGCTACTACTGTCCATCACTATTTGCATTTCACACACACTTTCTCTCTCTCTCTCTCTCTCTCTCTCTCAAACTCATCTATTTCCAAATCTTTCAGCCCAGAGATATGAACCCTTTCTCAAAAATCCTATTCTTAAATGCTGCAATAACAGCATTTGGAATCTAATTTTATTTTGTGCGCTCATGTTTAACATGAGTAAAAGGACAACTTGACTCTTAACTAAACAAATTTAAACAAGCTTTTTTGTAACAAACATTTAAAAAAAAAATAGAAAAAAAGGGGGAAAGATAATAAATACTAATAATTCTTTCATGTGTGGTGACTCTTAAAATTTATTTTTGTTTCTAAAGAACTGTGTTTTTTTTTTTTTTTTAATTACTTTTTGTCGTTTTTTTTTCTTTTAAAGTCTTCCAGTTTATATTGAGATAGTGATGGACTGGCCAGTGCTGCTGCAGAGTGCTCTGATTTAAACTGAGACTGTCTTACTGGAAACATTAGATATTCTGAACTAACTCTTTATTTTTGCTCATTTTCACTCCTTCCTCTCTAATACTTGGCTTCTTAATGTTCGGATACGTATTTTTCCTTTTTAATATTATAAACATTTGTCATTTAATTCTAGTAGCTATTAATACCAAATTAACCACTTCAAATTAATTAATGGAAATATTCTTGGCATCTCTATAAGTTGTTCTAATTAGTTTTGTATAGATATCTCTTAGGAAGTATTTGTGGGTGAGGGCGTTCATCTTTATTTCTGAATTTTATCTTAAGGAAATTTATCTTTTGTTTTAGTACAGATTAGTATAAGTAAAATTTTACATCATTACATGTTATGTTGGTTAATTTGTAAATAAGGTCATTTTGTTTTGCTTTGTATGCTTTATGCCTACTTTGGGGAGATGTACTACTGCTTGAAATTTAGAATAATCCCCTATTCTTTTTGTTTACTTAAAATCAAAATAGTATCGTCTTGACAAAATCCTCATAAAAAAAATTATGATAAATATCATCTGTTGTTAAAATTCATTGATCAATTACCTATAAAGGGTGGTGGGATCTAATTTCATCATGCCTTCATATTTTGTAAAAATTATTAAAAAAAACACACATTGGGTAACATTTTTTGTTTGCAACATTTCTCTCTTATGAAGTAAATTTTCAAGATCTAAACATTTTGTTTGGCATAATCAAGTGGTATGGGAGGAAATAATTCACACATATCTATGAATGGAATTTCATTTAAAAATTAACCTACAATATTAATACAAATTTCCCTTCATGTAGGGGGACTATAGAAGAACAGGATTTATCACAACCATGATCTCAAAATTCCCTCTTGGGTTATTTTTCTATCATCATGCAATCATATGTGGCTAAATTTGAAATACTAAGTTCACTGAAGCTAAAAAGCTTTATCACTTTTCTAAGTGGGAAAGTTTAAAAAGAAACTGTGATTGACTTAATCATCCTTGATTCAAATTGATGCACAAGGTACTGGAACTAACCTATAAGAACTTACTGTAGTTATATTTTCTACCTGAATACTGCAATAAGACAACTGCAGTTGCCTTATCTCAATTGTTTCAGGCATTGTTATTTGGTTAGATGTAAACTGTGCTCCTGTCAGATAGGTATTGGAGATAAAAACTGTTTGAATATAAGTGTTTTCATAGTGTAAAATGAAATCATTTAGAAATTAGCTTTACATTTGAGGTGCATACATTATTTGTACTTGGATACATAAAGTAACAGTTGTAGAATATATCCATATATTTTACATAGTGCAAACATTATCTGGTATATGCTGGGTAGAGTGGATAGATACGTATTTATTATCAAAGTTGACGGTCTATTCTGAGTCTCACCCTTAGCTGGGCTGTTCACTTTATACTCAGTCTGGTTGCAATATAATAAAACAGTTTTAGTTTAGAGCAAAATTCACTAAGAGTTCACTTACAAACACCATTACTTTCTTATATTTTAAAATCATGTAATTTTCTTTTGACATTTTAATTTTAAAGAAGTTGTTACTTTCAGTGCAGTTTAAGTTCATGACTGCTGGACTATTTCAATTTAGAAATTCTTAGTTTGTCCACATTCTAAAATATGGAAACAATTTTTCCTTGTTAAATTTTCATTAAGTTTGGGACCATGGTGTAATAATGTTTCTTTTAAAAAGATAATGAAGATTAAGAAATTGAATTTTGAGGATCAAGTTTTTGCTTAGTAACATTTTTGAGAAGAATTTATAAAATCTACCTCAAAATTTTCAGGATTTTTTTTTTTTTGTAAGAAATGTTTTCCTATTCACATCAATATTTAAAAAAAAATTTCTTTCACCTTGTTACTTTAAACTGTCTTCTTTTCATGCTTATAAAACACTATAAGCATGTCTTGGTCTTATCTAGACAATATTTGTCTATTATTAGTTCAGAATAGATAAATCAAATTACAAGACTAGTAAATTTCTCTTGTTTTCCATTTTTCAGTTCTGAAGTTTATTTCTGATGTCACAATCCTCCTTCAATTTTTTCTCCCTAGTAGTGTGTAGTCTTAAGCTCCTTTACAAATTGCTCAGACTTGATCATATTGTGTGCATGTGAGTTTGCTCATGTGTGGACTAGCTGGTTCTTGGAAAAAAGGGCCACAGTTTAACGATCACCTCTGCTTTAATTTATCAAGTGTATTTCTAAGTGTGACTTATCGATGGTTGGATATTCATAAAAATTCTGTGATAGTTCTCCTTAGTGATTTTTTTTTTTTTCTTCTATTAGATTTTAAATTTACTTCTGCTTCAGAACTGAATATTCCAGTCATAGAAACTCATTGAATAATGCTTCTTTTCTTCCTTTCTCTAAAAACTCTGCTTCTAAATACCATTTTGACTGCATTAGTCAAATTCTTTCAACTGAGGAATTTACTAAACACAAGATCGATTCTATAGTGTTACCAAATATTTTTGGCTGAAAAAAAAAAAAAAATGGAGGGAGATTTCTATAGTAAAATTCTATTTATGGCAAGTAAGAAAAGTAGTGTTTTCGTAATTTATAAATTATTTTTTCAGTTAATAGAAAAAAGGGTGGTGTCAGAGGTAAAAATCACTGATGCACAAATTGAATATACTGTAAAACTGCTTTATTGATGGGGTTTCTTAAGATGCTTATTGAAATTAAAAATATCATTTATTTAGGTTTCCATTCATGGTAACCATATTTCATAAGTGGATTACAAAACTACCAGGATGTTTGAAAGTCAAATCTATACTTAAAAGAATGACTTGGGGCAATTTGTTTTGAAATGGTGAAAGAAACCTAAATGTTATGGCATATTCAAAATCCTAAATTTTAATTTTTAGAGAAAAAAAAAATAAAGCTGGCTACTGTGAAATAATATATTTTCTTTGTTAATATTTCATACTGCCTCTTGACCATTTACAAAGTAATCTTAATAAACAGACTAAGATATGAACAAATATCCTCTGACATCAAGTACAATTCTTAAATTATAAAAAAAAAATCCTATAAAAACTCAATTTCTCTACATTCCAGCATTATCTGCTGAAGTGGTAACCAATAAAATAAATCTCTTATCTACATCTTAACAGTACCAAAAAGAAAAAAAATTTGCTAAAAGAAATTTCATGAACTGTAGCATGCATGTTAATGCAGTGATCATCTGACTTTAACAAATAAAGAGTATAAATAATTTTATATTTGTTTATTATATTTTTTCTTTAAAGTACTAGTATTGATAGAAGAAATTCTTTCACTGGTTTATTATAGGGTTCCATACATACAGGACCAACTTTTTCAAGGATTTTAGTAAATAATTATACTGAATCCAGAATTACACACACACACACTAAACATATGTATGAAGAGCTATGGCAGTTCCTGTCTATCAAATTTTAGTCTGTGGCTGTAAAATGGATTTAAACACAGTACATGGCTTGGAAATAAACTTTTTTTTTTTTTTCTTTCTCAACCCACTTCCAATTCTGGGTCCTTCTGTCCAACCTACTCACCTTATCACTCTTATTTTGATTTCCTTCTAGCTCTACCTAATCATGCCCCTACTCTCTTTTCTAAAATGTGAGTAGCCATGTAGCTAATCAACAAAAAGAAACTTGTTCTGCTCTGGACCCTTCTCATACTTTTAACCCTCATCTCCTTGTATAAAGCTTTACCCTCGGGTTCATAGTCATGCAAAATGCATGGCAAATGTGCTAGTGCTAAAAAAATAAAAAACTCAGTGGTTGCTGTTTGAAGGGTGTCCAGTTATAGGAGCCACACCAAATCATATACTGGACCGCAACACAATTCTTGAGTCCAGTGGATCCTGTCAAACTATCCAACCTAAGCCAACATAGATATTAAATGATGAAATGTCAATGTACATGGTGCTATAACTTTGAAATGTTTGGAAGCGAGACTGGGATATTAGTGATGTATACCCCTCCACGCAGTACTTTATTTTATTGACACCTCAGAGGGTCAAAAGGTTAAGCTGACTGCATTGAAATTAGAAAGCAGGAATGTATTGGGCTGCCTGGAAAGTTCATGCCAATTTATAGCAGCTTACCTTTCAACTTATTTGCCATGAAAGCACCTCAATTCTGGGAAGATAGAGATGCATTGTGCAACAAAATGGTTCATATTTGATTGATTAAAAATGCAATGGCAAGTATTTATTGACCTTTTTCTTTCCTTTAAAAATCGGCACAAACTTTCCGGACAACCCAATAAAATACAGCAAGACATATCTGACACATCAACAATTCTGCCATCCCAACAATTTTACATATTCTAATCTAGATATAAGGCCAGCAAATTTGAGAGGATGACATAGTTGACAGGCACTATGTTGTTCATCCCTCTGGAGTCAATAAATTAAAGTTAAGTTTGCCTCAGTGTTGCAAAGCATTTTTTTTTTTCAAATGCTCCACTAATTCTGCCAGTCCACCAAGTAATTGGTCATTTGTAAGATAAACACATGATTATTATAATACAAATATATCCCAAGTAAGTGGTGCCAGACCTTAATATACAAAAGTGAATGCATATTTCATGTTGTAGGCCTTAGCTTTGAACCTAGATAGCTGAAATCTATATACTACTAAAACGCTGTGATTGCTTGTCTAATTTAATATAGCCAAACTGGTGCATAATGGGGGGAAATACTCTGAAAGGTACCCCTGAAATGTGAATACAAATGGAATAAAACAAGTTGCACATAAATTAAACCATGGATTCCTGAGGCATGCATTTTCTTTTTTTTGGGGGGAAGGGATACCTTCATAAATAGCAAAAACAGTGCATAATGGGAAAATACTCTGACAGTAACAACCCTAAAAAATACAGATTGTTTGTACAGTGAGTATTTATATTTCGGCTTTCTTTAAACAGAAAATATTTTAAAACTATTAAGTGATGATTGGAAAAAAAATATTTTCTGAGATAATAGGAATTTTTTTTTCTAAGGTGAACAAGATTTTCTATTCATAGATCATGCCTCGATGAGGAAGAAAGAAAACATCTGGTTGGTCTATAGATGGTGGGAAGAGAGCATGGCTAAGGTGAGCAAGATACTGGTGAACACCAACAAGATTGGGACAGGCATGCGAATAGAAGGATTGATGAGACTGCTAAAGGAAGGGCTGAGCGTTTGGTAGAACAGGGGGAAAAGAGACAAGCAGGAGAGCTCATGAATTGGATGCTTAGGGAACTGAGTCTGGTGGGAGAGATCATGAATCGGACGCTTGGGTAGCTAAGAGTCTGGTGGAACAGAGAGAAAGAGACAAGCAGGAGAGATCATGAATTGGATGCTTAGGGAACTGAGTCTGGAGGGAGAGATCATGAATCGGACGCTTGGAGAGCTGAGGGTCTGGTGGAACAGAGAGAAAGAGACAAGCAGGAGAGATCATGAATTGGATGCTTAGGGAACTGAGTCTGGAGGGAGAGATCATGAATCGGACGCTTGGAGAGCTGAGGGTCTGGTGGAACAGAGAGAAAGAGACAAGCAGGAGAGATCATGAATTGGATGCTTAGGGAACTGAGTCTGGAGGGACAAAGGTGGGAGAGATCATGAATCGGACGCTTGGGGAGCTGAGAGTCTGGTGGAACAGAGAGAAGCAGGAGAGATCATGAATCGGACGCTTGGGGAGCTGAGAGTCTGGTGGAACAGAGAGAAGCAGGAGAGATCATGAATTGGATGCTTAGGGAACTGAGTCTGGAGGGACAGAGGTGGGAGAGATCATGAATCGGACGCTTGGAGAGCTGAGAGTCTGGTGGAACAGAGAGAAAGAGACAAGCAGGAGAGGTCATGAACTTGTAAACCAGACTTGTGATGACACAAATGAATTGAAATATTTAACTGAATTGTCATAAAATAAACTTTCATTTCAATGCAATGGTGAAATCAGCTTCAATGTTTTATAACCTGAACTATCAGTGACCCAATGGGTCATGGGTAGTCTAGTTGTTCATAAAATTACATCTTTTCAAGGACGCTATAAGCTTTGCAACATTTTTCTGGAATTTGTTAGTTTTAGCTCTTGATAAAAAAAAAAAAATACATACTACAATAGACATGAAAAATTACTAAGAAAGTAATACAAGTGGAAATTAGGAGAAATTACTAGAAATACAATTAAAATAATTTTAATTTTGACCCAAATATTACAGCAAACAATTTAGATGTATTATTAATTACAATAATATTCATTTCTTTTTCATTTGATATAAAGGCAAATGTGAAGTCCTGTCATTTTCCATTTATCCAAAGGCTGTGTAATGATCTGGGAATTGAAACTGGCTTGCAAACTCAGCTGGGGGAGCTAATCTTTTGTTTTCACAATGATTGCAATAATAGACACATGACCTCAAATTTTTAGGGAAAGACACTGAGGTTGTGTGATGTTCATGCTTTAAATGACATGAGCGTAAAGTAGAATAGCTTCAACCAAGAAGCAAAACCAGCATGTGGACTGAGTTTACCAAGAGCTTAGCTCTTATGTTACAGCTATTATTATAACAATAATATTAATAAAGGACTAAAGTTATACTGATTTCACAACAAGTGGATTCGATAGTCGGAAAATACTTGGAAGCATGTTGCTGATGTTGGCAAACATTTCCTCTGACATTCCCTGAAAGAAGAGAAATAAAATTTGGTTTGATTCTCTGAGAGAAGAGATATTTTTTTTTTTTTGAGAGCATGAAAGAAAATTTAAAATGCAATAGTTAAACATTAAAGACACATTAGTATACTCTATTAACATATTCTTGCAATGTCATCAATTTGATGTTATGATTTATTAGGTACATATAAGAAGACATCTGTTGTGAGGAATATAACCAATTTAACCTTTTTAACAACAACAACCCATCTTAATCTACTTTTGGTTCTATGTTACAAATTCCCCCATTTTAAAGTGATCAAAATTAAAACTTCTCATCAAACTGTTTTTGATTTATTGAGTTGGTCAAAAAGTCTGGTCAATTTTTATTGACATTAAAATTCAAACACTCTAATAAATAACTTCAGTCTGTTCCTTGCGCATGCATACTTGTGAGATACTTGACACTTCAACATAGATACAAACTTGTGATGAGACAAATATTTTTTGTGCTTGGGGTTATCTCGAAAATGAAGAACAAAAATTAAAATTATTGATACCTCATGCTTTTCATTTTAGAAATGGCAAGAAAACAGCACAAACCTGCAGTAAGACATGTGCCATGTATGGAGAGGATGCTATTACAAAATGTGTGTGCTAGAAGTTGTTCCCAAAATTTCGATTGGGAAATTTTTCAGTTCAAAATGCACCTCACTCTGGCCAGCCAACTGAGATTAACAACACCAACCCCTGGTCAAATGGCCAGGATAATCCATATATTCCCCAAATAATCAAATCAGGTGGTGAAAACCATCAGTAGGCTCTGTGTTTGGGCCCCACATCAGTTGAATAAGGCTAATCTTGCCCAATGGATTTCCATCTGCATGGCATTAGGAAAGGCATTCAGTCATAGAAACCAAGCCAAAGCAGACTGGAGCCTGGTGCTGCACTTAGGCTTATCATCTCCAGTCAAACCAACCAACCAACCAACTCATGGATAACAGACATTAAATGATGATTTTTTTGAAGAGTATGGTGACAGGGGATGAAACACCACAAATAAACAAGGATGACTTCACCAAAAGAAGGTTGTGCTTAAATTTGGTGGGATTGAAAGAGTGTTGTTTTTTACAAGCTTCTTCTCACAGACAGAACCATCAATTT
Source organism: Octopus bimaculoides (assembly GCF_046866305.1). Taxonomy (NCBI): domain Eukaryota; kingdom Metazoa; phylum Mollusca; class Cephalopoda; order Octopoda; family Octopodidae; genus Octopus; species Octopus bimaculoides. The sequence continues at coordinate 134,963,460 of NC_142929.1, forward strand.
AAATGTGTGCTGTGACCAGCTGGACTAATTAAATGCAGTGGTCTACCAGTATGTGCTAATCATAAAGGCATTGTTTTTCATCACAACAATGCCAGACCATACACTTCTTCACAGATGCAGCAGAAGTAACTGAAGCTTGGCTGAGAAAGTTTGCCACATCCTTTATATTCACCTTTAGATTTGGTCTCTTAAAAATTCATTAAATGGGCACACGTTAAATAATGAAGAGGATATAAAAATTCACCTGGAAGAGTTTTTTGCCAGAAAAGACAAGAAAATCTTTGAGCAGGTGATAATGAATCTGCCTACAAGATGCCAAAAGATACTGGAAGGAAACGGTAATTATATCCATTGACTGAATAAATTGCTTTATATTTAAAACTTGTCTTATTTTTACTTTAGGAAAACAAAAAGACTTTTTGGCCAACCCAATACATTCCAAACAGCTTAATAATGACATTGCTTTGCTATTTTACTAAATTCTTCATTTTTTCCAAAGTTAACTGAACAAAGGTAATGTATTTCAACAGAAATCTAGTAATGAAAGAGTTAATCACCTTCCACCTACATTGGTGTACGAAGGATAAAAGCATAATTGACAGTGGTCTGATTTAAATTCTGGATGCAGAGAAGACTTAGACTGGTGATGTGCTAAGGTAGTATCTTTGCCTAATCGAACATTCTGCCCTCCTCTGACAAAACAATAAGTAAAAGAAAAAAAAAAAAAAACCCCTCAAAACTGGGGTAATTGCAAAGAACTGAAAAAATATTATCCTAATTTTTTTTCAATTTGCAGTGTGTCATAGGTTGCTGTTTAATGAAAAGATGAAACTTTTCCAAGATCATATATTTAGAATGTATGAGGTATGGTCCAGGTAATTAAATATCAATTCTCTGACAAAACACAGTAAGTTGACTTACTGTTGTTTTGTTGAAGGGTGATAGCATTTTACTTTGGAAAACACAAAAGAAGGAAATATTCTATGCTTAATTTTAAATATGAATCAGCCATGTGTTATTCTTATCAAACTTTTATATTTCCTGCAAGAAAGACGTTTGGTCTCTTGCAACAACATGATGAAAGTGTGCCATTATATGATTTCAACCTGGAAATGTATTGGAAATAACAGACAGGATAGTGAAGATAGAGTTTTCATTTTCATTCCAATTCTGCAGAATATCTCACAAACTGAGTTTGATGAAGTTGTTTAATTAAGGAAAGATTTAATCTGAACATTGCCAGCTAATGAAATAGTTGTTAGTTAAACCATAGCTCTAGTACATACTACAGGCAAACTGTGCTAGCAACAGTTTAGATCAGGGGTTCTCAACCATTTTAATCTATGGATCCCTTTGATTACTACTTTATTCTTAGCCATTGAATGTTTAAAAGCTAGTTTTATAGAAACTTCTTTCAAAATTCCTATTTTATTTATCACTTGTGTAGGCTGAATTATGTAAAAGGTTAGGGAAAGAATCCTAGCTGTTTCTTGCAATACATACCAATACATACGTCTAAAGCAAGATTTTTTCAGGGGCCCTTAAAATACTTTTGTGGACCCCTAATTTACAATTTTGTTGCATGGACCCCAGTTGAGAACAACTGGTTTAGATAGTCTTTTTTACATTTCATTTTTGAGTTTTGGGACACAATGCAGTAATGATGACAAAATAGAAATAGCAGCATCCATTTGCAAGATAAACTAGAACCTTTCAGCATAATTGATTGCTTTTTTTTTTTTTTTCAATTGTCTAAATTTACTTCTTTTAAAATCTGTAATGACAGTAATTTCTAGCACATCATATCAACACATAACAAGATGGTCACAATTCTAAAACTAGTATGTTGGGTTAAATAAAACCTTCGAATTCATATATTTTTTTAAAAACTAAAATAACAGAAAAAATGCTAAGTTGTTTTCATGAATTCATAATTAAGCTTCCTGTGTGATCTAAATTCCCTACTACTGACTTAATATTATAGTTCTTAGTATATAATGAAATAAGTTCTGTGCCCCCTGACTGGCTCCTGTGCCAGTGGAACGTAAAAAGCAACCACTACACTCTCAGAGTGGTTGGCATTAGGAAGGGCATCCAGCTGTAGAAACCTTGCCAGATCAGGTTGGAGCTGGTGCAGCCCACTGGCTTGTCAGACCTCAGTCAAACCGTTCAATCCATGCCAGCATGGAAAATGGACGTTGAATGATGATGATGCTGCATCAGATGGTTGCAAAAGATTTTAAACGATCACCTTTTTATAACCTCCACTCCCAAAAGATCATGAATAGTTCAAGTAATTACTCCAATTAAATCTTTAATAGCAAAAAGTTTCAATACAAAAGCAACAGACAATGTCTTTAAAAAAGTTTTACTTACCGGTGGCACTAAGAATTGAATTGTCCGTGATTCAAGGCCACCCCAAGTTGCCATCTCCATCATGAAACCTTTTACACATTTAAATATTAACTCAACACGTTTCAAACACCAAGAAACAGTCATTTCCTGCAACAAATACAAAATTGTATAAATTTGAATTAAAATTATCTATAATTGTAAAAATTATAATTACCTATAATTACTACCATTCTATTTATTTTCATTCTGTAATAGTTTTTTCCCCCCATAACAGCCATCTCCCATTTGTTATTTCATTGATTTTACAAAATGTCACAAAAGTTTCAATAGCTGAATATTCATATTTCAATAAAAACAAAAACTAAGAAATACACTAATAGGTTGAACTTTCTAACATCTGCCACTTCATACAACACATGGTTAGTCCTTACAACTTTTGATATAGTACACCCAATCAACTACACACATTCAATCACACGCAGCAATACACACATTATACTAATTTATCTGCAAAGCATTTACTGTTACCTTGATTACCAATAATCGATTAGAATTAATTTTTATTCAGCATCAGATGTTGTCAAAACCCTTTGAAATAATTAGTTTCATTGTGATTTTCCACCCAATGATACAGATGTTTGAGGGATGATATGTAACTAATATCCCAGTTCAAAAAGACTACGTGGAACAGTTTGAGTTCACTTGTGAAGAGTGAAGAATTTAATAGTGTTATTGGCCAACATCTGTGAGTGAGAGAGAGAGAGAGAGAGAGGGGAGAGAGAGAGAGAGAGGGGGGGGGGGGAGAGAGCTCTCTCCTCCTTACACTCACTCAAAAGAGCTCAGAACAATAGACACTTCACTCCTCATGGCAATTTAACTAAGCAAATTCTTCAACAAATATTCCTATTTACTAATTTGTTGCCTTGGATTCAAAGCCAGTCAGTAGTTAAATACTACTCCAACTAAATCTCTGTATGCACATATGTAATGCAGAGATACTGAGTCAATAATGGAGAAACACCTGGTCACCAACCTGATAAATACATATATATGTATATATATATGTATATGTACATATATATATATATATATATATATATATATATATATATATATATATATATATATATATATATATAAATAACATCATTAAACATTCATCTTCCAAGCTGGCATGGGTTGGATGATTTGGCAGGAGCTGGAAAGCCAGAGGTCTGCTACAAACTACACTGCTTATTTTGGCATTGTTTTTACAGTTGGATGCCCTTCCTAATGCCAACCACTTTACCACAACAACACAATATTTCGATTGCAATCATAATATACTACCAAGAATATTAAAGGTTTACAAGTCAATATTGTGTCTCACATTTTGTGTTAGCAGTGTGATATTCTCATTAAGTAATGGATTTTCTATGGAATTTACAGCTAGCACTATAAGTTACATTTCATATATGAATATGTCTATGTGAACAATGCCATAAAAGATAGAAAAAAATAGGAAATAATAAAACATAAAATAGAAAAAATTTACCCATTTTTCTATCTTTGATTGCATTTTTACATAGATGTACTTGTATATGAAATATCATAAAGTTCTGGTCCTGAATTCTATAGAAAATCTATAGTATATCACTTAAATATATATATATATATATATACATACAGGCACAGAATGTCTCATAATAATGAAACATATATATGTAATAAATGTGCTTATTCCTGTCAATATAACCCATCATTATGAAACACTGTGTGTGGTGTGTGTGTGCGTGTAAAAACTACTAAAGCCATCACTTGCAAGTGATTTAATAGCATGCACCATGTTTTCACTAACAGTTTTCGGTTACCTGTGTTCTTGCTATTGAAATACCCTAACTATCGTCATCATCATCATCATCATCAACAAACAACAAATAAAGAAAGGAGAAAAAAACGATTGATATATTTATACTAAGAATCAGAACCTGACTTAAAAATCAGTTAAATAAATGAGTACCTCATCTATTAGATGAGAGGCTAAGATCATAAAGACAAAAAGATTTGAGTTACTTACTTCAGTCATTTCATGTGAAAGCAGCAGCGGAATTGTAAGTGTAAGAATGTCATATCGGAAGCAGACTTTCAGGATGTTACGAAGAGATAGGATGGTGGGATGCCTGGATGTGATTTCTGGTGACCGAACACTGTCGTCTACGACCAAGTGAAACATGACATGAACTTCAGATAGATTGGAATGTTTTGTAATATATACATCTCCTGTCTGTAGTTTTGATGTTTTATCCTGGAAATAAGAATCATTTGTTAATTTTTTTGGAATCTAATCCGATAACTAGGATGGAGTATTTACATGAGATACTCATTCAGTAAACTGTTTCCAAAGTGGATTTCATTGACACACATTAATTCTGGTCTTAGATCTATCATGAGCCTACATGCTTATAGGCCAGTACCTATCCTGGTTCCCATAACATATGTAACCAGAGCTACAACACTTACCCCTGAATAGAACACCAGTCTATCACAGTGTTAATTCCCTGTTGTTCTTCGTACTCATTTTTTCAGTTGAATGAACTGGAGCATGGTGAAATGAAGTGCTTCGCTCAAACACACAATCTGCTACCCAATCTGGATGTCATAAGTCCAGCACCCTAGCCACTTGGCTATGTGTCTTCATTAATGCAAACATGAGGATTAATTCTATAGACTGTAATCTCATTTCTACAAAACCAGATGGTTTCATTAGTCAAAAGAAATATTACTGAGCCGGCAGAACCATTACCACACCAGACAAAATGTTAAGCAACATTTCATCCATCTTTATGCCACAAAAGTTCAAATGCCATGAAAGTCACCTTTGCCTTTCATCCTTTTGGGGTCAATGAAACAAGTACCAGTCAAGCACTGGGGTTCATGTAATGACCAGCCCCACTCTTCAAATTGCTGCTTTTGAGTCAAAATTATTATAATTTCATAATTATATATAATGATAATTGCAGATGGTCACTTTGAAAGAGCTTCTAATAACCAACAAAATGTCAGCAACTCAGACATAAAGAAAATATATTGGAGTCAACTCAACTGGATTTACATCCTAAATATTTGTAGCAATTGCACCAGTTGGAGTGTTTGCAGAAATGGCAAAGCATCAAACAGCATTCTGCACAATACTTGACTTTTGTTTTATGCTCTGAGTTCAAATCCACCACCACCACTGCCAGGCTTGACATTGTTTTACATTGTCTTACTTGGGAGAAGGGTTTAATAAAATATGTATGGAGCAGATACTGGAGTCAATGTGAATCTGTGATGCGCCAATGTAAAACAAACAGAATTGTTAGAATGCAGGAAAAATTGCATTGCAGAATTTCTTCCATTTCTTTACATTCTGAGTTCAAATAACGCCAATGTTAATTTTGCTTTTCACCCCGCTTGGATTAATAAAATAAGGCACAAGTCAAGTATTGGAGCCAATGATATTGCTTACACTTTCTTTTCCCTGAAAATTGCTGGCCTTGTGCCTAAATCATCATCACCATTATTATTATTATTATTATTATTATTATTATTATTAAGGTGGCAAGCTGGCAGAATCATTTGCATGCCAGGCAAAATGCTTAGTGGCATTTCGTCCGTCTTTACATTTTGAGTTCAAATTCCCCCATGGTTGACTTTGCTTTTCATCCTTTTGGGGGGTCAATAAAATAAGTACCAGTTGAACACTGGGGTCGATGAAATTGATTCATCCCCTACCCCAAAATTACTGCCCTTGTGACAAAATTTGAAACCATTATTATTATTATTATTATCATTATTATTAAGGTGAATCAATGAAATTGTTAAAACATTGAAAAATGATTTGCAGTATTTGTTCCATCTCTTTACATTCTGAGTTTCAATCCTGCCAAAGTTAACTACCTTTCTGGGGTTGATTTAATTCACACCCAAACTCCCCTTAATATTGTTGGCCTTATGCCTAACTTAGAAGTCATTATTAATGGCTTCTAATTTAGTAATGATTCAGTATTGTTATCATTATTATTATTATTTGAACAATAATATGTTTATTACCTGACCATCACTGTTGCTGCTGCCAAAACTTTTGACACTTGTTGATTCAACTGCTTCTGGATCAGAAGACTTTCTCAGCATACTCCAGTCATTAGCTAAACTGATCTGAGATTCTATTAGGGCAAACTGCTGCTCCAGATCAAGAAAATGGAAATCTGTTGCTTGATCACACACACGAGCAAATTCTAAGTAAAAATCATGATTAAGGAGATTAGAAAACAACAAAATCTAAAAGGTCATGTACATGTAATGTCTCATGCATGCTTTAGTAATTCATTTTTCCATGGCTTTTTAAAGACCCTTTAGAGACCAGTATTCTTTCAGCCAATTTGACTGTATAAACAGAACTTAAAATCTTTCACATTCTTTTCTTCAACAGACCTCAGTACTACAATTTCCTATTCATTTCAACTAGTTTAAATAACAAGACATATTGAAGCTTTCCTGCTCATTACATATTCTATTTATGTCAGCAACGTTATCTACTTTCATTACATATGACACTCTAAAGGAACTTTAATTCAAAGTAGATACAAATAACACTATTTCTACAATTCTGAATTACATATTAGACTTTACAAACAGAGATATACATATAGATATATATTCATCATCGTCCATGCTGGCATGGGTTGGACGGTTTGACCATGGCTGGTAAGCTGAGGGGCTGCCACAGTCTCCAGTATGAGTTGACATGGTATCTATGGATAGATGCCCTTCCTAACACCAACCACTCTGAAAGAGTAATGGGTGCTTTTGTGTGTCACCAGCATGGGTGTCAGTAGTGTGACACCAGTATCTGTCACAACTATGATTTCACTTGGCTTGATGGGTCTTCTCAAGCACAGTCTATCGTCAAATGTCTCAGTCACTAGTCATTGCCTCCAACATTTGAAGATCATACTTTACCACCTCATCCCATGTCATCCTGGGTTTCCCTCTTCTACAACTTACCTCCACTGTTAGAGATTGAGACACTTCTTCACACTGCTGTCCAAATTCATACACGTCACATGACCATACCAACGAATTCGTCTTTCTTGCACACCACATCTGATGCCTCTTATGCCTAACTTTTCTCTCAAGATACTTACACTTAGTCGTACATGCACACTGACACTGCACATCCAGTGAAGCATACTATATTCATTTCTTTCAAGCCTACACATGTCCACAGCAGTCACAGCTGAGGACATATATATATATATATAAGATCAGGCCTCCAAATAAAATATATGAGATAGACGAAAGATGGAAGGGATACTGGGAGCTGGCCACGGATTTGGGAAGTCTAGCAATTTTTCCACTTATAAAAACAACAAAAAGACCAGACGTAGTCATATGGAACACAGAACAGAGAATAGGGATCTTGCTAGAACTGACAGTACCATGGGAAGAAAACATCGACAATGCAGAGAAACGAAAGGAGAAGAGATATGAAAAACTAATCGAAGAGTGCAGAGAACAGGGATGGACTGTCGAGTACTACGATTTGGCAGTGGGGGCAAGAGGCTTCATTGAAAGAAAGTTGACAACGCTATTCAAGAAAAGATTTGCGTTTTCAAACTCGGAACTGAGAAAACTGATAAGGAGGATACAGGAGGCGGTCGAAAAAGCCAGCTTCTATATATGGCTGAAGCGGGAAGACCGAATATGGCTTGAAAGTCATAACATGTCTAGGTGAGACAGGCTGACACTGAAGTGGCTTCGCGCCCTCCATTGTCAGTTAAAGTTCAGACAGTGTCATGTGACAACTTGCTGGGGCTACTTGTTGGAGCCTAGCAGCGGGAAGTTTAGACAATGTCATGTGACAACTTGCTGGTGCTGCCTACTGGACCCTAGCAGCGGGAAATTTAGACAGTGTCACGTGACAACTAGCTGGGGCTGCCTGCTGGAGCCTAGCAGCAGATATAAAAAGGGGAACTTGACATGACGATCAGTCGGACGCTGACACTCATTGATGCTGCATCGAAGAGGCCAGGGAATAGAAGAAAGAAGACATACACCCAACACCAGAGCTGAAGACACCTCCGAAAGGAGGGGCCCCGCCACGTCAAAACGGTAGAGGAGTAGGGGCCGAAACCAGACGTGGTTCCTCCTGATGATGTCTTGAGCTAACTGGATCCTATAAAGGAGCTGTTGTGGTAGCAGACCATGAAACATGGTTGAAATTCCTCCTATATATATACCAGCAGTATTCATTTTGAGGGTCTATTATATATATATATATATATATATGTCATCATCATCATAACATCCACTTTTCTATGCTTACATGGGTTAGATAAAACTTGTTGAGGCAGATTTCCCATGGCCAAATGCTCTTTCTGTCTCTAAGCAAGCTAATATTTCCCCATGGCTAAATATGTTTACACAGAATAATAGCAATAAATGATATTGCTTATATGATAGTGTCACTCATTTACAATTATCACTCGATCTCAACACAAGATGACAAAACATACATACAAAGACACACATATACATATGTGCATACACACATCTATCTATCTATACATACATACATATATATATATATATATATATATAAGCAATGTTAAATCTCTGAACGAGGTATATATATAGAAATATATACATATACACAATGGGCTCCTTTCAGTTTCCATATACTAAATCCACTCATAAAGCATTGATTGGCTCAGAGCTACGGTAAAAGATATATGCCCAAGGCACCATGTAGTGAGACTGAACCTGAAACCATGTGCTTGAGAAGCAAACTTCTAAACCACATAGCTATCCACATACATAAGCATTTTCTACAAATCATTTATGTAAATCTTGCTTATATTATTAATGTTATTTTAAACTTGATACTTATCTCTGCATACATTTCTATCTAACTCAAACATGCTACATCACCAACTTTTTGGAAGAACACCTCTTTAAGCTATTTTGTATTATAGTGTCATGAAGCTGACAAAGGCATTCACTTTTGGAGAGATAAAGAAAATAAAAGAGAACTATTATAATCAATTTATTGTTATTATTTATGTACATCTGTATTTTCTTCAGAAGTAACGAATTCAAGAGCATATATATATATATATATATATATATATATATTCAAGAGCATATATATATATATTACAGATGGAAGAAATAGAATTTAACACATGAAGCTGAATATTTGTATGTATGTGTGTGTGTCTATTATTTATTAGTTGTGGGGCGCCGTAAGTGACTTTAAATCTTTGAGTAACTTGTGTAGCATCACAGCTAATGAATAATATATTGTGTGTGTGTGTGTGCACTAATTATTTGTATATCATATATATATATATATACACACACACACACCACTTGTCAGTGATGATGTGTACAAATGTGTGGGGGTGGGGGTGTATATGTGTGTGTGTGTATATATATATATATATATATATACACACACACACACATTTGTACACATCATCACTGACAAGTAATCAGTATGATATACAAATAATTAGTGCACACACACACACACACACACAAATATTCAGCTTCATGTGTTAAATTCTACTTCTTTCATTTGTTATACCAAATGTCTATGAGTGTATACACACACACATATGTATACCTGTATTAATTTGCATAAGTGATGATAATTTACCAATACTAATTTATGAGCTGCAAACAACAGATGGTGTCCTTTGTTTTGTTGTATTTTTGTAATTTCTAAAGGTATGACATTTGTGCTGAGTTGGCAGAACTGTGAAACCATGGACTAATTACCATGCTGTTGTTACAATTCCCTACTTAATTCTGAATTCAAATCCTGCTGGAAACAACATTGCTTTTTGACCATCTATAAAATAAGAACTAATAACAATGTACTAAGCATGACTGAATCAACTATATCCCTCTCTTTTAAATACTAATTTTGTGCATAGACAAAATAAATCATTGGGATTTCTTCCATTAGCATTTTTGTTTTATGTCAATTTTTCTGTGCTGGCATAAGTTAAAACAGTACTGGTTTCAGGCCATGTTTTTAAGGACGGGTGTTCTTCCTGTTGTCCACCTTTACTTTTTTATACAAATTGTTCATTGTTTAACATCCGCTTTCCATGCTAGCATGGGTTGGAAGATTTGACTGAGGACTGCTGCACTAGGCTCCAATCTGATTTGGCAGAGTTTCTACAGCTGGATGCCCTTCCTAACACCAACCACTCCGAGAGTGTAGTGGATGCTTTTATGTGCCACCGGTACGAAGGCCAGTCAGGTGGTACTGGCAACGACCACGCTCAAAATGGTGCTTTTTACGTGCCACCTGCACAGGAGCCAGTCCAGCGGCACTTGCAACAACCTCGCTCGAATGTTTTCTAACGTGCCACCGGCACAAGTGCCAGTAAGGCTTCGCTGGTAACGATCACACTCAAATAAAGTTTTTATTCCACTACTTTGAGCATGGACATGTGTGCATGAATGCATATATGTGTGTGTGTGAGTGTGCATGAGTGAGCATGCATGTGTATGTATGTGTGCAAACATGTATGCATGTATGATTAGATTTCAGTTAGCTTTTTCTCCCTTTTTCCACTGTTACCACCTCAACTAGCACTTGTCCCAATTTCTTTCATTTCTCCCTCTTTCTACCTATCTATCATGCCTGCCATTTGCTGTCATCTCCATGATCACAATAACAACAGACAACTAATGTTTCCAGTGTTCACTAACAAAAATTGTGGAATTTCCCTGAGTATTTTTAGAATTTCTGAATTTAAGTACTTGTAGTTTTCCTTACACATCAATTTTATTCACCACTGTGCAATTAAAATCACTGTCACCCTCTCATAAATTATTAATATACTCAGGATGAATGATTAAGTCTATCAACGTAGCATGGAAAGAGGATGTAACAGAATATGTGTATGAGTACTACAGACAGAGTTTAGTTGTTTATCAAATTAGCAATATGTACTAATTACATAATTAGTAATGCATAATTAGTACTTTACTATTGGTATTTCAAGATTTTTTTTTGTCATAGCAGGACAAATAATAAGCATGTATGAGTGTGTACATATGTGGGTATGAGTGTGTGTGTATGCGTTTGTGTGTGTGTACACAATGAAAATATATGTGCATGCATATATATGCACACACACACACACATTTGGATATTTAGGTGTGTGTGTGAGTGTGTGTGTGTGTATGTGTATATATATATATATATATATATATATATATATATATATATATATATATATACACACACACACACACAAATTATATATGTATGTCTACTTAAGTGCTTTCCTGAACAGAAGCGCATCATTCAAGCACTGATGGAGCTTTGTGAATAAGAGTAACACTTGCTCGTGGTTGCAATGTATTCGTACCTGACCTCCTGACATGGTTGTAAGCTAACAAATGTAATTATGTCACACAATACTCGAGCGAGATCGTTGCCAGTGCCCCTGGACTGGCTTGTGCGGGTGGCACATAAAAGACACCATTTCGAGCGTGGCCGTTTTCGTGCGGGTGACACGTAAAAGCACCCACTACACTCTCTGAGTGGTTGGCGTTAGGAAGGGCATCCAGCTGTAGAAACTCTGCCAAATCAGACTGGAGCCTGGTGTTGCCATCCGGTTTCACCAGTCCTCAGTCAAATCGTCCAACCCATGCTAGCATGGAAAGCGGACGTTAAACGATGATGATGATGATGATGAATACGGTTATTTTATCTGTAAGTCAAAACATACCTCGTTTGATGCCAGTGTATGAATTTAGTCGATTATCAACCAAGAACACCAATCCACACAAGTTATTTGAATATAATGACATAGCAGTCTGCAAACGCTGCGGTTCAGGAATTATCACACCACTGAAAGTAAAATCCAGACAATAAATAACTGATTGCAACACAACTTCATTTTATATTTGCAGCAAACCTGCAACACTAATTCAGTAACAAACTGTTGCTTGACTCTTTATCATTTACATTACTCTGTCAAATGTAATGCTTATTTATTCACATTGTTTTGAATTATTCATGCATTATCATGTAGCTTTTTGATGACATGATAATCTATTTTTAAAATGACTCTGTAAGATAGTGAGAGAAGCCAGACCTGGTCAGTTTTAACATTAAACAGGGAGAATATTTTAGCCAGACACAGCTGGTATAAATGTAAAGGGTTAACATTGTCTCTTAGTGAAACTAAAAACCAAGGTGTCTAACCCTTTTTCATACCGCCCAACCTGAGACTGCCATTGGTTCAATGATATGAACTTTTTTGATTTAAAATAATCCAAGTTAAATCCTTCTCTCAAAATTTTATGAAGATTTAAGTTCTAAAAATTAGTTTAAAATGAGAAAGTTATTTTGCTAAATTTTTCTACATTAATCGAAACAAAGGCAGTACATTTCAACAGAAAAATGGTAACAAAAAAGTTAAACTGCTGAAAGCACAAGTATTAAGCAATCATTTATTTTACATCTAGAATTAAGTATTAAATCAGTTTTCAATTATAGGTAATTTATTTTGTAAATATTGGTTTTATTACAGTTACTTATAAGAATGTTGGACATTGAATGAAGAAGATAGACTAGATTTGGTGATGGTGGCTGGAATGAGATGTACATGGAACAGATTCTGAGAAGTGATGTGCAATTGAGAAGGGGAGCACTACTGAACTGAAATAAAAGGCATATTCTGCAAGTGTGAGTAGTGCTGACTTATAAGAGTGAGACATAGATAATGAATATGAAGCAGCAGAGAAGGCTGGTAAGAACTGAAATAAGAATGGTTTGGTGGATGGGTGGAGTATCACTGAAAGAGAGGAAGGCAAATAATGAAAAACAGATAATGATGGAAATAGAGCCAGTAACAGATGATGTGAAAAAAAAAAGGGATGAAATGGTTAAGTCATGTGCTGAGGAAGGATAAATGTGAATGGGTGAGAAAAGAGATGAAACAAATATGGAAGGAAGTAGAGGATGGAAAAGACTTAGAAAGACACGAGTAAAGACAATGGAAGAGGAAATGAGAACAAGGTCTTGGTGAGGGATCTAGAGGATGGAGAGCACCATCAGAAGACATCCAAAGCTCCCACGTTTTATCAAGGAAAAATAATTTTTAAATGTTTGTTGTTGTATCTGGTGTCAGAGCTGGCTGTGTTGATAAGCTGCTACAGATCAACCAGACAAAAGATCCCATCCAAGCCATATGTCTTTGAGCAAAGTACTTTTAATTTTTCCTCAGTTCATTCCATCTGGCTGAAAATGATTTCTATTTTTGGCACAAGGCCAGAAATTCTGAAGGTGAGCGAGTTAGTCAATACCAATGACCCCAGTACTTGACTGGTACTTTATTGTAGTGACCCCAGAGGGATGAAAGGCAAAGTTGACTTCAGCAGGTTTTGAACTCAGAACATACAAGCATTTCAGGACAATTACCCGCCTAAGACAATTCCTCCCGATGATAACTACCCCCTAGGACAATTACCCCCCTTAATTAATTACCCACTCTCCAGTATATTAAGAAGTTTTAATTCATCATCTAAAAGTGCAAATTATATGCAATTCCTCGCAAACATCGTATCACATGTTTTCACAATTGCTAACTACAGCATTAATATGGGGTGAAACATCTAAATATTTCTTTCTTGATGGCTGTTTAGCAAAACCCGTCAAGGATTGAGTCATAAGTATTTGTTGTAATGCTTTCTCTCTTATGATATATTTTAAAAACTTCCAAATGATTGGGTGGCAACAACCAGCATTTAATTAAAAAAAAAAAAACTCCTGTGCCACCCTTCCACAGCATTGTTTGTTCTTGGAAGTTCATCCAACGTTCTGTTGCACATATTCCAAAGATCCATTCCAAACACTGGTTCTCGCTGTCTTCCTCTTCGACATGGGTGTCCTAAGTATGTATCCTCCAAGTCATCTTGCAAGGGATATGTTTCTGGTGGGAATATTTCACATAGGGTTTCAAAAGTTTTTTCAACATCGAAATAGGAACAAAAGCTAAAGCTGCTATCATTCTCATAAAGATTGAAAACTTTTTATCGTTTTGGTATTGCTGTTGAAATCCATGAAATTGAATGTTCTTACAGATGCTTTGGCTAAAGTGAAAAAAACAACCATTTATCTCAGCTTGTGGAAATGCCAAATGTAAACTATTAATCATGGCTTTTTCAAAATCTACCATGATAGTTTTGGGTGCTAAATCTTGTTTCAATGATTTTAGCGACTCCAGAAAATTTGTATAAGTAGTTTTGGCTTTTATCAGGTAACAGAGCGTAAATTAAGGGCACTGGTAAAAAAAATAGCGGCTTATACACTGGAAAATATGGTACACATCGAGGGTTAACTGCTTAGGGGTAATTGTCCGGGGGGGGGGGGGGTAAATGTCCCAGACTCAGAAGAAATACTACAAATCTTTTTTCTGATGCCAGCCCACCATTCTATGGATGATCCATAAGCCTTCTATTATCTTGCAAAGCTGAGTTCAAATATCTACAAAGAGATTAATTGAAAGAGGTTTCAGTCCCACCATGCCAATTTGCTCTATAAAATTTCACATCGTTTCCTTTATAGTCTAAGCATCAACTCACCAATTCTGTTTACTGACCAGAGAAACATGTTAACCAATACAGATCAAGAAAGTCAAATCAGTATTTGAATTTACTCTACACACACACACACACACATTCATGCCTGTATGTATGTAAATACAAATCAAAACCAATAACCCAAATCAACTGTTTACCAGAGGTTTACATCACCCTGATCCAACAAACAACTAAATGTCAGTCAAATACTACACTGATACATTTACTCAGTCTTTTAGCCTTTAGTTTATTGAATGAATGAATGAAATAAGAAAGGAAGGAATAAAGGAATATGCTCAGCCTCATGGGTGACGCTTGGGGGCCTCAGGCACAACTACCACTCCTTGTCACATATTGTGGTCTCAAACACTCTGCCAGGGCCCACCCCATTCAGTTCTTTATATCACCACTCCATTTTCTTCTCTGTCATTTGAAAGCCTGTTTTCCATCCACCAGCTATTGAGGATGTAGACACAAAAATTCTGGACCTTCATAATGAGACCAAAATATTGCAATTTTTACCATCTGACCATCATCACTAACTTTTCTTCTGCACCCAATTCCTCCAGAGTTAAAGCATTCATTTGACAGGTCACCCAACTGATTTGCAGTGTTCAACAGTAACACATCATAGTTTATTAGGGAGCTTAAATGTAATATTTATACAGAATATGTTGGTTCGGTTGACTCACATAGTCACCAACATCACTATCATCAATTTTAAATATAACATAATTCACAGGAGACCAGCGTATGCAACACCATTTAGTGCTACATACATTACCAAGTGAAGTTATTAATACTCAAATGAGTTTTTTTTAATTATTGTCTCAGAAATTCCATATTTTTTCACAAATGAGATTTTAAACAGTTTGAGTGAAAACAAAGTACCCCTAAACTGAACAGATGTATATGTGATCATATCATAGAAGCAGCATATAAAGAAAATTAAACTATAGAACTATAGAAATATTACAAAAGCTTGTTTAAAACAGGTACACAGCTTGTAAACCACATGCATTACCAAATCAGCTAATATTTCTACATAGTAAGGTGGCAAGCTGGCAGAAATGTTAGCACACCATCTGACTTTACGTTATGAGTTCAAATTCTGCCAAAGTCAACTTTGCTTTTGGGGTTGATAAATTAAGTACCAGGTGTGTGCTGGGTCGATCTAACTGACTGCCCCCCCTTCCCCAAAAATTTCGGGCCTTGTGCCTAGAGTAGTAAAGAATATTTCTACAAAGTTAGATATGTTTTTGCAGGATATTGGAGACAAGTGGCATTGCTTGTATGACAGTGATGCTCTCGACTATCACATGATGACCACACACACGTGCACACACAAACATGTACACACACACACATACACAAAACAGTTTCTGTTTTCAAAATCTACTCACAAGGCTTCTGTCAGCCTGAAGCTATAGAAGAAATTTACCTTGCCCAAAGAGCCATGCGGTGGGACTGAACCTAGAACCATATGGTGGGAAGCAAACTTCTTAACCAGAGCCATGCCTGCATCTCATGTTCTCCATATGATGCATGAGTATGTATTAACAAAATTTAAACCTTTTAGTAATTATAATATGTCATTGAAAATTCTCTTGATATTTACAAGTCTGCATGCTCTAAACCAAAAGAAAAAAAAAAAAAAAAGAGTCCGAAACATTTCTGAGCACAAAGACCATTAAAATTAAAGTGATCATTAGATGGGACTGTAATCATTGTTGAAAAGTCTCAATTAGACATTTGGACTCATCCACCAAACCATTCTTATTTCTGTTCTCTTCACAATTATAATAGCCTCTATTCCTTGAAGATGGATGGGTGCAGGACAGTTTTCTTCAGATATTCCTATGCTACTTGCTTCTCTTCCTCACATCACTTTCTCATGTTCATCTTCATTTCTCCTCCAGGCCCTGTACTAATCACTATCTCCAGTTCTTTATTCCCAGAACATTAACCCTCTAGAATTCTCTCCCTGCTCATCATGTCTTTCCCACAGGTATTGACTTTCAAAGGTTCAAGACAAACATTTATGAAACAAATTTCACCAGGCTAGGAGGGCCAGCAAAAGCCCTTTTTTCTAGACTGAACAATTAAAACAAAACAAAAAAGAATACCATTCACAGTCATCTACATTTTGTTCAGTCTTGATAATCCCAACAAACTAAAGGCAGTATCCTTTCCTAGTTACACAAACATGTCATTCGATACAATATTGCAAAACCAGCAAACAGTAATAAAATATTTTATTTTAAGAAAAAAAATTTTGTCTATGGAACACAAGAAATAGGACAGTGGTTTCATAAGGAAATAAAATAATAGTTGCTTATAAGAAGGCTCAATGTAGCTTCCATACAAAGGGTATTTTTTAGTAGAAGTCAAATGGGTACTGTTTTCAGTTGGCATTCAAAAATGATTGATGAAGTAAACATAGTTAAGATAATATGATACATATGACATATACTTTGACATTTGTTGTAGGAAATCCTGAAGGTCAGTAACACAAAATGCGCCAGAATGTGCAATGTTAGCATACAAGGAAGAAAAACAAAACAAAAAAACAATTCTGTGAGTGTATATATATATATATATATATATATATATGTGTGTGTTTGTGGTGTACATATATGTTATATATATGAATAAATAAACATAAATAAGATATATGTACATATGTCTGCACAGATACACATGCACACATGCATACACACACACACACACACACATATATATATATATATATACACACACATACATACACATGTAGACAATACAGGTTTTACATGTATGTATGTATATGTATATACACATCATCATTTTTACATCCACTTCTCCATGCTTCCACAGGCCAGACAAAATATGTTGAGGCAGATTTTCTATGGTTTGACGCCCTTTCTGTCATTAACCTTCACCTGTTTCCAAGTAAGGTGATATTGCCCCATGGCCTGATGGAAAGTTGAAAACAAAGGACACTGCTTGCATGATGGTGATGCCTGTTTACAACTATCACGCGATGTCAAGGCAAGAAGACAGTAAACACACAAGCACACACCTGTACAGACATATGTATGTTTGTGCATACATGCAACATATATATGGCCATGTCGTGAGTTTGGAAGGGAACAAGTACATAACAAAGACCCAATCACTAAATGTGAATGGAGCATGTGAAGAGGAAGATCAAGGAAGATGTGGGACGAAGTAATAAAGAACGACTTCCAGATGTTGAGTCTCATGGAGGAGATGACAAAAGACTGAGATCAATGGCATTTGTGGAGGCTCCAAAAGCATACTATTTATACCAATGCCCCTGCACCTAATCTGTCCCTGATGTGTTTCTTTCTCACAACTTATTTTCCTAACACCCATCCCTCTATCACTCTTCTGACTATGGCACTAACCATTCAGCTGCTGTAATTATTTGAGAGCAGAGCTGCACATATTTCATCCTCCACCTTTTTTGTCCCCTTACTCACCCTCTCTGGAACCACCTTATTTTTGTCTACCGAACACCTCTTTAATCTCCACTTTTCTTGTACACCCTCTCATCCTACCAATGACATCCTCCATTACCTATGTTCACTTGCCAATAATTCCACCCCTATGTACCTCTGACCTCATCCTTGGCACTGTGGATCTCTCACATATCACTAACACTTCACATCGCCTGTGGTACCTCCTAATGCCTCTACCATCTCTCCCCTGTTATTCACAAGTCACCACACCACTTGCATTCATCATTCACTGCATTCCCCTCCATCTCTGCCCATCTGCCACTTTCTTTTCACACTATCACAAACTTACCCATTCACCCTGTCGACTTTGCTTATATTCAAATTCCTGTTACTCCTCTTCACCACCATCTTCTCCCTCTTTACAAGTGAGGTAGCCATGTATCTCCTCCACTGCAAGACACCAGTTCCTGCCCCACTAGCATACTTTAACTTCTGATCACCAGGCATAATGTTGCCTTCTTCAATACTATATCCATCTCAGTAAAGGGGGCTTGTCTTATGAGTTACTTGGTGACTTCACCAGTGTTGATACCAGGTAAAAAGCACCCAGTACACTCCGTGAAGTGGTTAGTGTTAGGAAGGATGTCAAAGCAGACATTGAAGCTTGATACAATCTTGTGGCATATCAGCTCCTGTCAAACCATTCAATCCATGCCAGCATGGAAAGTGGATGTAAAAGGATAGTGATATATATATATATATATATATATATATATATGATATGATATGACTGGCTTCTATCAGTTTCCATCGACCAAATCTACTCAAAAGGTTTTGGTCAGCCTGGGGTTATAGCAGAAAGCACTCGTCTAAGAGTCACACAGTGGGACTGAACCCAGAACTATGTGGTTGAGAAGCAAACTTCTTACAACACAGCCATGCCTGCACCTATACATACATATATATATATGTATATATAAATCTTTAGTTAAATATATTCAATGAGAATATTATATACTGAATTTATATTGAGTGCTCTATTGTATCAAAGTATTAATACTATTAAAATATTTATGTATTTAATACGAGCGATTATACATAGTGTGTGTGTGTGTGCGCGTGCATGCCCCACCTCACTGTTTTGACATTTCATGGTGGTTGTAAATGAGTATCTCCATCATACAACTGAACTGACCCATTCATTTTCAAACTTCTGTGAGAAAATTCTGGCCATAGGAAGATATTATCTTCCTTGGAAAGAACGGAGGGTTGGTGACAGGAAGAGCATCTTGTCTGCCCCCAACAAGTTCCATCTGACCTATGCAAACATAGAAAAGTCAAAATTAACATGATGGTGGTGATAATAGATGCGCACACTTACACACATGATGCACATCATTATCATCATTTTAACATCTATTTTTCCATGCTTGCATGTGTTGGATGGAACTTGATGAGGCAGATTTTATGCAGCCAGATAGTTTCCTTACCACCAATCCTCATCTGTTTCTAAGGTGAAAAGGTGAAGGTTGGAGGCAGGTTGGGCTTCTTTCAATTTCCACCTACTACATCCACTCATGAGCCTTTGAGGCCACAGTAGAAGATACGGATCTATTTTAAAACGGGGGCCACATTTTTCATTAATGTTTTACGTAGTGTTTTTGGTACGGAAAGACTTTCAAACTTCGTATACTTATCTATTTTGTGTTATAGAACAGAAAAATATTTTTGTATTCGAATTTATTTCATGTAAAAAATTGTCTTATTTCGATAATTTCAACCAATCACTGACAAGTATTCAGTTGTTTATATTTACTCCTTTGGCTGATTAAGCGATGTAAAGCGTATTTAATCTCCATACCTTCGTTTTATTTGCTTTAACCTTAACCCTAACCCTACGGTTAGGGTTAGGGTTAATTGTTTCAGAATCGTTTGTTTATGTAGTCGGCACTTAATGTATATCGGCTGAATGGACGTCAGTGATTGGTTGAAATTACAGAAATACGACAACTTTAACATGGAATAACTTATGGATTTCTTTTTTTTAAAAGAAGACTAAGAGAAAAAGATGTTTTATATGACACATTCTACCAGTGTTCCAAGTTTCAAAGTGTTTTGTTAATGAAAAATGTGGCCCCCATTTTAAAAAAGATCCGAAGATACTTGCCCAAGGTAACAGGAATTGAGACAGAAATCAAAAGGGAACCAAACAGTCATTAAAAGGGTGTGTGAGTGTATTTATGTTTGTTTAAAGCATTGAGAAATTTGAAAATACATGAAAATGAAGCTCATAATATATCAAGTAAAAGTACCCCTTAGATAGGAAAAGAGGACAGAATCACCAATAATTGAACCATATGTCTATTTAATACCAGATCACCACAACACCATTATGCCAAGAGAGAAGCTAGGTTTCCTTGGTGTAATGGTATACTGTCTGTGGTATAATAAGAGGCCAGCACTACTAGAGAGAGAGAGAGAGAGAAAATCTACCCCAAGTAACTCTAACAGAGGGACCAGCTATTCAAATTGAAGCAGTCTGGTAAATAAAGTGATTAAGGATACAAAGGCTGGAAATGCAGCTGGATCATCGGAGATGGTTGCTGAGATGCTTAAAACATCTGCAGAAATAAAGTATGCCTTTCATCCTTTCGGGGTCGATTAAATAAGTACCAGTTACGCACTGGGGTCGATATAATCGACTTAATTCATTTGTCTGTCCTTGTTTGTCCCCTCTATGTGTAGCCCCTTGTGGGCAGTAAATAAGTAAGAAATAAAGTATGAGCTAGTCACTCAACTAGTCAATCAGGTAATACAAGGTATCATGCCCAATGGCTAGAATAGCAGCATCGTTGTAGACTGTTACAAAAGTAAAGGAGATGCACCAGATAGAAGAAAGGGATATCAAACTGTTGAACCAAAGAGCAAATTTGATTATTAACAGGATTAACCTGGATGAGATGCTGTTTTGACTTTATGCCAACAATGGCATCAAATGCTAAATAAGCCTCTACATCTAGCATTAGTAAGGGTGTGAGTGTTGGTGATAGAAAGGGCATCCAGTTAGAGGAAATCAAATTCCATCTGACCCATATAGGCATGGAAAAAATAGATGTTAAAATGATGATGATGAATATATATACATATATGAGTTAAGCCTACCACTAGTTTCATGAGAGAAATCACTTAACAACAATTATCAAGCCTACAACATGGAACATCAGGAGTTGTTTCTATTTTGGATTAAAACTAAGGAGGAGATGAACTCCAATGTTCCATGTGGTAGGCTTGACAATTGTTAAAGTATTTCTTTCTGAACATGAAAGCAAGGGTAGCCTTAACCCATAAATAAAGAATTGTTATCCCCCAATGCTGTGTTGAGCACTCATTCTCATTGTTCAATATTAACGTGTGCGTGTGTGTGTGTGTATATATATATAGAGAGAGCCTATTCCTATTTACCTCAGATTACTTATATAAGCCTTCTTTCACCCCCACCTACATCATGAGGAAAACAGTTATCATTTAATGTTCACTTTTCCATGCTTGCATGGATTAAGTGGAATTTGTTGAGGTAGATTTTCTATGACTCGGTACCCTTCCTGTTGCCAACACTAACTTGTTTCCAAGCAAGGTAATATTTTCTCATAGTTGGACATGATTTTCATGGGACTGGAAATGAACATTACCTATATGATGGTGATGCTTGTTTATAGCCATCACGTGATGTCAAGACAAGGGTGTACACACACACAAGTGCACATGGCGGGCTTCTTTCAGTTTCCATCAACCATATCCACTTATTAGGCTTTGGTCAACCTGAGGATATAGTAGAAGTCACTTGCCCAAGGTACCCTACAGTGGAACTGAACCTAATAACACATGGTTGGGAAGCAAGCTTCTTAACCATATAGCCATACTCGCATCTATAGTGTATCTAAGACTACATTTATTCATTGTGTTGTTCTTTTATTTTAAACAGCAAGGTGTACCTTGAATAAGATATAGTTGCTCTCTTGTCTCATTACTTAGATGTTGGATATTAGCTGTGACAAACAGAAACCTCCTTCTCATAGATTTCATTTATGAAATCAGAACAAAACACTAACCTTTATAAGTACCACAAGGGTCTGAAGACATTTAAATTACATTTGTATTTAACAATTAAACAATGCTAAAATATGAGTGAGTGAAAACTTAGATTTTTCAGTTTCAGATTACAATAAAGAAAGGAAATAACAGCTTACCCAACAGTATGGGGTTTATGACGACAGAGATCAAGAATATCTGTACACACAAGCCTCAAGTTGTGTGTTGTCTTCATTTGTGCCCCTGTACAAAGACAGTAATAGAAACAGAGAGCATTAAAATCTTGCAACTGAAAAGATATATATCATATTTTTGTTTCAAAAATCATCAATCCACCATTTTATCACACATCAAATTTATCACAAACGACCTCAATTCAATTTATCGCCTGAATCAAAACTTCAGAAAATATTTAACAATTCAAGCTCCATTCATTTATATCACATCATAAAATCGTAAACAAATATGTTCCTATGTTTACATACTAATTTATCTAATTTTCTTAAATTTAGTCATTTGTTTTAACATTACAAGAGTTGTTTCCCTTTAATATCTAGCCGTTTAATTCTGAGACGATTTAAGTATAAAATTCATATCTTTAAAGTTAATTTGATATTTGTTTTCTAATTCTAGGTCTGAATGAAATGTATCAGCAAATATATTTGCATCAAATCTAGTATGTTACAATCCCATGTCAATCTATACAGCGTTTAATACCATCACCTTGTCTATGGGTGCCTTTAACGGAATCCACACAAGCATTCAGATCAGCTCTCTAGTGTGAGGATAACCTTCTCCTTTCCTCTCAAAAGTCTCAAAGGCCCAGTAGAGAGTCTCAGGCATTGTATAACCCACTGACTAAAAGATTAAAAAAAAACACTAAAAAAAAAATGAAATGAAAAATAGGAAGATATTTGAGAAGAAAATTAGTTTGCCTACCTAGGTGAATGGTGAAACTTTCTTCTAACCGAATTCGTGACCGTCCGATTCTTTCATCTTCTTCTGCTTCAGGCAGTGCTGAGGCAGTCATGGCCCGCACACGACGACTAACAAAAGAAAAATGTAAACACTTACTTAGATTTTTTTCTTGTTTAATGCCAGCATAAATGAATTTAGATATGAATTTGTATGTTTATAGAAATTTGTACATAAGACCTTGGCATGGGCACAATCAAATGATTGGTGCTACATAAAAGACTATGTGTATATATTTGACTCAGTTCATGGACTTCTTGTTTCTTTATCACATATCAAGTAAATTTATCACAAACAATCAGGATTTAATTAACGTCTGAATCAAAGCTTCAGAAAATATTTAACAATTCAAGCTCCATCCACTTATATCACATCATAAAATGAAATGGCAAATAAATACGATATGTTCCTATGTTTACATACTAATTAATTGAATATCTGTATCACCGATAATTTGGTCTCTCATATGCAAAGTGAGTAAGCACTCATCAAATGGACTCCCTAGTAACTAAATTTTATTTATCTTAAACATGCCAGCTACATTAAAACAATAATTAGTATTAACACATTTAATGCAAGAATCATCAAAAAGCTAACAAGAAATAATTGTGCAATGAGGACAAAAGTCAAATGACTAATATTGTTATAATTACTATATGAAGTACGGGGAACAACTCCAGACATATTTTGGTTTTATTACGACCCCCATCAGGTCTTCCTATGAACCCATCTGGTAAAATTATTAGTGACAGACAAAATGCTTTGTGTTAGTTACATTTTGAATCAAGATTTTACTCAATCAACTTTGCATTTCTTCATTTCAGAGTTTAAATAAAATCTTATCAGTCAAGTTCTGAAATTGAGGTATATCTGACTGTTACTTCTCACCAATTTTCTGGTCCCATGCCTATGTAAGAAATCTGAGTGGTAGGTGACAATAACTCTGAATTAGAACTGACTTGGGTCATCTAACCTATGCTGGCATGGAGAATGGATGATGATGACAATGAAGGTGATGATAATGACGATGACAATTATTCTAGTTGCTGTTGTTAATGGTAGTGGTGGTGATAATGGTGACACTTTGTCTGTAAGAACCAACACTCAGATATCAGACTTCATAGCCCATTCATTGTGCTTAATCTGTTACTGATGAGAAAATAAACCTGGTGCAGTCTCATTACAGTGGGCATCATGCAGAAAGCACACAAATCAAGAGTGGCATACAAGAATATAGTGGTGATCAAATATACAAGAAAAGTCCTTACACTGGATGGGGAGATCCTACAGTGGCTTGTGTGTCTTCATGAACCTTCATGACCCAGTTTCTGTATTCACGTTTCTGTGTTTCATGTCGATTAGATAGTTCACTAGCCCATTTACTGTTCACAACCTGTTTTAAATAGAAACAGATTAACATATGTATGTAGGTATATATCATCATCATCATCATCATCCTAATTTAATATCTTTCATCAGTAATATAGATGTGTAGTCTCTATGAACGACAGTCAGAGATTTTGAAGTTTGGCATATACAGTGATATCATGTTCTGTTCATGAATTGAGGGTGTTATAAAATTGCTTCCTCGATACAGGGAATGATCGAGTATTTTGTAATGTTAAAAGCAGAACTGAATTTATAGGTACAGGGCAAAAAGAGCAATTACAACCCCCACCATCACCACCAGGACTCTTTGCCCCTAGCCCTCTTGCTTGAGGTAAGTTTGATGAATTTGAGGTATGCTTTATTACAATTTTTAAAGCTATAGTGGAAGACACTTGCCCAAGGTGCTGTGCAGTGGAGCTGAACTTGGAACCATGTGGTTGGGAAGTAAGCTTCTTACCACATAGCCATTCCAGCACCTAAGTCCTGTGGCTATGTGTGTATATATATATATATATATATATATATATATATATATATATATATATATATATATAGACAGACAGACAGAGAAAAAGAGATAGTTCATATAGTTGTACTGCAATTAATTGTTAATCATGTACTCCACTCAAATAATCCTCAGCTTAGCTGAGCAATCCTCCCAGCCATTACTACACTTTTGGTCTGCATACCTCCAACTGTTTCACTGGTACCAAAATAATCCCTCCTTCTTGAAAACATACTTACACCATCCATATACCCTCCCCCATAGAAGTTTCCTTTCCTAAGCTCACACACAAAATATTGAATAATGATGTCCAGTAACTTCCTTAGGGAGTTATTCGGGCACTAATACTGAAAACATTGTCTGCAAGTAATAGTTTGAAAGGAAAATCAGCCCAGCTGACCCTATCTCTCTCCAAACTACTAGTTATTATCAGACCCATAAATGCAAGGTGCTCTTTCTTCTACGAAATCAGTGGTTCTCAACCAGGGTCCATATGGCCTCTGAGGGTCCATATAACATTTTTGAGGATCCACAATATTTTAAGGGCTCCTGAAAAAATTTCGTTTTAGATGTATGTATTGGTGTGTATTGCGAGAAACAGCTAGGTTTCTTTCTCTGATGTTTTACATAGTTCAACTTACGTAAGTTAATGTGAGTAAAACAAAATATGAATCTTGAAAGCTGGTGGTCTGCCGGAATAAAACAGTAATCAAATGGGTCCATAGATATAAAAATGGTTGAGAACCCCTGTACTAAATAATTGAGTGTGTTTAGTTGAAGGAAGAGCCACTTGTCAGTCAGGTAGAATAAAGCAAGGAAGTTTATATTGAATTTTATCTCTTTTATCTCTTACTTGCTTCAGTCATTAGACTGTGGCCATACTGGAGCACTGCCCTGAAGAATATTTTAGTCAATGAATTGAGCTCAGTACTTACTTTTTTTAAAGATTGGTACTCATTCTATTGGTCTCTTTTGTTGAACCACTAAGTTATGGGGACTTAAACACACCAGTTGCCAAGCAGTGGTGGTGGACAAACATACACACATATATATGTGATGGGCTTCTTTTAGTTTCCATCTGCCAAACCCACTTACAAGTAGTGTCATCTACTATAGCCTGAGGCTTTATAAAAAGATACTTGTCTACGGTACCATGCAATGGGACTAAACTTGGAACCATGTGGTTGGGAAGCAAACTTCTTACCACACAGCTACATAGTAATGTAAGTCAACATAATATAAAGTGAAAGTGCGTAAACATTCTAACATTGTCAATATTTCCAAATCCAGTATTTCACATAGAATTTTTGGTCCTCCAAAGAAATCTTGGTGTACAAGTCAACCTACATTTTTTGGGTTATAAATTTTGATCTGAAAAATTTGACTTGTATGCCAAAAAAAATACAGTATACCTTGATCAATAGCTATATTAAAAGTTTCCACTTGTGGCTAAAAATTCAAACATAAAACTTTTAAAAGATACAGATAAGGAAATAATTTTATTCTCAAATGCAGGACAATGCTTATAATATAGCATGAACAAAATATGGATAGTTTATCCGGTTCATGCATTATCCTGCGTTTGAGAATAAAATTATTTCCTTATCTGCATCTTTCAATACATCTCAATGCTTCTAAAGCAAACTTTGTTTGTTGACTTTCAACATAAGTTGAATTTAATAAAACTTTTAATTTTCAGTTTCCACCCACAAATTTAAACTGATCAAAAAATGAGATTGATCATAACATTTTCTCCATGATCATGCATTACTTATCTTTTGAGATATAATAGTTTAATGGCTAGCATGCTGGCCATAATTGTTGTTGATCCTAAGATTAAACCTTACCGTACTTGCCTCAACAAGGAAATCATTAACAACTGCATCAACAAAGGGGTGGCTATGAGGTCTCTTTGCAATAAATATGAACTAAGTCCCTTTAAAATCACTCACTTGCCAGCCTGATAAAGTTACATCATCATCATCATCATCATCATCATTTAATGTCCACTTTCCATGCTAGCATGGGTTGGACGATTTGACTGAGGACTGGTGAACCAGATGGCTACACCAGGCTCCAATCTGATTTGGCAGAGTTTCTACAGCTGGATGCCCTTCCTAATGCCAACCACTCCGAGGGTGTAGTGGGTGCTTTTACGTGCCACCGGTATGAAGGCCAGTCAGGCGGTACTGGCAACGGCCACACTCAAAATGGTGTATTTTACGTGCCACCTGCACAAGAGCCAGTCCAGCGGCACTGGCAACGTTCTCGCTCAAAAGTCTTTACACGTGCCACGGGCACAAGTGTCAGAAAGGCGACGCTGGGCACAGGTGCCATCACGCTTTCACTTTCGCTTGCCCCAACAGGTCTTCGCAAGCCAAGTTTCGTGTCTAATGAAGGAGATGACGTTGGCATGGGTGCCAGTCGTCGAATTTAGTTAAAAAAAAAAAACTACTAAACACACTTTGTCAAGATGGGATGTTTTTGATCATGTATAGATCTGCTTAATCAGGATTGATCTGGGGCTAAACAACAACAACAAACATTAGCAGTGTCATATAGGGATCTTAAACAGGCCTAGTTCAAGATGAGTCCGTCTGAGAAACCTTATTCAATATGATCTCTTTTTTTAGTCAAAGTTGGACCTGATCAAAATATTCTAGCAATCTTATATTTTTTGCTAGGCATAGTGTAATGTTCTATGTTATAGTAGATAGTAACAAGAATATACATTAAGAATCTAGACATAGCTAATTGTTACTAATATTGGGGGGGGGGAAAGACAAACAAAAAAGTTAAGATACAAAAAACCCAAAAAACTTTAACTTCACACCTGTGTTTGCTCAAAATGATGTTGTGCAATTTGGTTTATTTGTTCATCAGAGTATACCGTTCCGGCTTTCTGAAGAGCATCTTCCATTTCTTTTTGCTGTCTGTGAGAAAACAATATTAAAAAAAAAAATCATATAAAATATCTTATTCTTTATACATGTTCTTTGAAATGCAGCCAAACTGGAGAACTGCCTTGAAGGGTTTAGTTGACCAAATTGATCCCAGTATTTATTTTAAGTCTAGTATTAATTCTATTAGACACTTTTTGCTGAATTACTAAGTTTTGGGAATGTAAACAAACTAAAACTGATTGTCAAGTGGTGAGAGATGAACACAAAGACACACACCCATCAACACACACACACACACACACACTCATCAACACACACACAATGGGCTTCCACACATTTTCCATCTATCAAATTCACACATATGACATTGGTTAGCCTGGGGCTGTTGTAAAGAACATCTAATGAAGTACCACACAGTGAGACTGAACTCCAAACCAAGTGGTTAAGAAACAAATTTCTTAACCACACAGCCATCCATGCACCTATTAACAGATTACTTATTAACATCAAGCTGGAGAAGAATCAAAGATTGATTTTCATATCATTTGAATACAGAACTATCACATATTAAATCTCAGCTTTTGGTCTTCAGAGACAAATTAAAATTCAGTTAAATCTTGAACTATGATATTTAGCTTTTGTCTCCCTATGTTGATAAACAACTTTGCCTTTTTCCTTCTGTTAATATCAATACCATAAATATCAATGATGTATTGGGGGTCAGTTCACTTGACTATTATACGTCTTCACTATAAATTGGTCACCTTATACTAATATAAGAAATCAATATTAAAACAAGTGAACTCTGAGATAAAACACGACAAAAACTCAAACAGCTTGACCTAAATATTTAGTCTTCTCTTATATCTTCATTGAGCTTATGCACACATTGAAACATGTGTGTGCAGTTACATGCATACATGTATGAATGTAAGACTGCTAAGGTATTTAAGGGGGATCAGAAAATATAATGATCGAAATATGTAAGCATAAAAAGAAAAAAACATGAAATATAAGATTAATAGTTTTCAGTTACTCTTTAATAATCAACTAAAGAAATATAATTAATATTATTCAGTGACTGCAGTTCATCTTTAATGATTTACTTGTTTTCTTCTAGTCTCTAAGAACTTTTGATACTGCGTCCTATGAAATTCTGCCAGTGAGAGAGATTATGTCCCTTAGCTAACAGGATTTATCTGATATCTTGAGATTATTATCAAATATCACTGTCTCTAGAAAGGATTTGTTAGTAAAACTTAGAATTCTAAGAACAGTTTTTTTTTTTCCACTTGCTGGATCTGGAAGTACCAATGATATTTGCAGGCTTTCTTAGACTAGTGAGATTGATAGCATTAATGTTTCTTTGTAAGTTAACACCTATGAGGAGGGCATGAGTAGGGACAGAATTCCAGGAGGGAAGGACTGAACTGAGTCATGAGTGTGGGACCAATAAGTTTGGACACAAGAAGGGTGAGGATAAGAGGAAAGACAAGTGTGTCAGGAACACTTGAGTAGAGATGGCATGGAGTCTGTCAGTCCGAGCAGCAAAAGCCATTATAGTAGCAAGAGAAGAGAAAGAAGAGACAAAACACCTATGGGTCAGAGGCTGGAGTGTATTTGTGAGTAAATCTATGCCAATCAGTCAGGTGGGCCTTTTCTGGATGTTGTCATAATGTCATTCATCGTAATGATTTCAGAAGCACAAGGATACATGGTTTGGTGGAGGGGTACCATCAAGTTAATTGATGATGCCCCACCCCTCATATTTGACTCAGGTTAGTATTTATTATATTGACTCTGGAAGAATGAAAGGTATGTTACATAGTTAGATGTTGTAATACTGGCTAAATAAAGTCACATGATCAAACTTTCCAACCTTGCTATAGCGAATGGTTTGTCTTCAATCTAAATACATTTCTATATTTACTTCAGTCTATTTTTCTGGAAAAAGTAGATAATTTTTTTCAGTTCCTAACTTGATTAAAAATTTGAAAATTGGCCAAAAGCATGTGTGTATATATATATATATATATATATATATATATATATATATATACACTATATATACTATGTCATTTTACTATCTTTATCTTATGATATTTACTTTGTTTTATATTATACTCATTTATTGTACTTTTAATTATTAATTTTTCTATATGTGATAGTGGATTTTCATCAATGGGTTCTTGAAACTTGGTTCTTTTCCCTAAAACTATATATTTTTATATATATTATAATCTATAAAGCTCAATTTAATTTTAATTTTTTATAAATTGATTTTAATTGAGTTTTTACCTGTAATTTAGGATTTTGTCCCTAATATCATTATTATTATTATATATATATATATATATATATATATATATATATATATATATATATATATATATATATATATATATATATATATATTATTAAATCAAGGACATAAAATCCTCTTAATGGGATGTCAACATCCAAGCACCCTGGTTTTATCGAGTGTGTCAGTGAAAAATCAAAGACAAAATGTCCAATTAGCCAGATTCAATAGGAAAATTTTATTTGATTTCTCAAATTGAATTACTTGGGCATGGAAACAATTGTAGGTGCTCTGAGTTTGTTTTTGTTTGGAATTAAATATGTTCTAATAAATTAATGCCTATATCTCAATTTCTCCGTTTTCTTTTTCTCATACATATATATATATATATATATATATATATATATATATATGTAAATTTAAGCAAGTAGAAAATGGAGAAAACTTTTGATCAACAAACAAATTGACCAACATTGGTTAATTATTTTTTGATACAAAACATAACACTAAGTAACATTTCTTACAGCTGTTTCGGCTGCTAGCGTCAGTCAGTGCTTACAAAGAAAATTCCAAAAATAATATTCGCCATCTTTATAGCACATTTGATCTAGTACATGGAGCTTCATCAGAGTGAATACAAATAAATAAAATAAAATAAATGAAGGGAAGAGGAAAGAACAGGGCCTCGAGATGAGGCCAGAAAGCTCAATATATTAGAATCATACCATTTTGCAGAGTGAAGCTTGAAGTCGATAGGCAAAAAAGTGAACTAGCAAATGAGCTAAAGAAATGATTTATGGGTTATCTCTTTATGTAGGGATTCCAGGGTGTATAAGTAGTAGTAGAATAAAACTAGTGCTAAAGTAAAATAGGAATCACCAATGTCTAGAAAAAGAATAGTAATTACGATTTTCTGCTAATTTAAATTTGATTCTTGATAAACTTTTGTTTATTCAGTTATTACCTGTACCCTATGAGCATAGTGTGCATGTATACCCATGCCCAGGGATAACACAGGTAAATGATAACGGTAGTATGAATGGATATTCTTATCCCTTAGACGGTTATTCCAACCGCTAACTCTGCTTATCTTTTATTTATATATATATATATATATATATATATATATAAAACACAACTTTTATAAACATAATGATAGTAGTACTCTTAATACAGATGTAATGATGGTGATAGTGGTGGTGAAATTACAAATAAAAAATGCAAGCAATCAATCAAGAATAGTAAAAATACTTGTTCTCTAAGTGTGCGATATCCTCATCACGATTTTGAGTGATATTTTCAATGTCCATAGCATACGAATGTTCCAAGTTTAAAAGAGTCTCTAGAGCAGGAGAATGGATCAAGGTGTGATAGACTTCAGAGAAAACTTGTTCATTTGTGACTTCTTCTGGTTTAGCAAATTCTTTTACTTCCTGAAATTATAGATTAGTTCAAAAGTTATAAGATCAAAATATTAAATACTTTACTCTGTTCAAGTTTTATTTTTTAAAGTAAAGTATATCAGGGACTCCTAATATTAGAGGATCTAATCAATTACTAAATCTTCCAATAATAACAGGTATAACTAAGAGAAAAAATCATAACAAATGCATAATAGGCAGTAACAATTACAATTGATCATTTAACAATTGATCATCATTTAATAAAGACCCCAGTTGACCTAGTTCTGCATGAATTATTAATCATAGGGATATACATAGTAGTCCTGACCAAATCCCAAACTTGAAATATGATAATTATTATAGCTTATCTCGGTGCATGTGTACTTGTGTATTATGAAGTTTGCTTCATAACAAACAGTTTTGGGTTCCACCCCATTGTGTGGTAACTGAGACAAGAGTCTTCTACTTTTGCTTCAAATTGTAGTAAACCCTTGTAAGGGAGAATGATACAGGGAAATTATTCAGAAGTCTGTTGTGTGTGTATGTGTCTATGGTATGCAAATTAGTAGGTCCACTTTTCTGAAGGTACTGTAACTGTTTGTGTATGTAAACAGATTGGCTGCTTATTTCTTTGGAATTGGTCAAATTGATGCAAACACCTCTGATGAGAATCCAATAAAATTTGGAAATCAATTAAGGTTGTTCATAATTTTTTTTTCCAGTCTATGAAAAAATAGCTAAATAAGCACTGTTTATTTATCTACTATATAGGCCACACATACATATACATATATTAAAACAAAGAATGGAATTAATGACACTGTTTTAATACTGTAGTTACAAATGTTTCTTTACAACATGGAAATACATTTTATGAATCATCGTTTAACGTCCGCTTTCCATGCTAGCATGGGTTGAAGAATATAGATATTAATATCAATGATAATATAGATATAATAAATTTATAATAAAATGTATATGTACTTTAGATCTTTTCCTGTGTGTAAATCTTCAGCCAGTTTCAACATAATAATGTTAAAGATTTACACGTGGGAAAAAAATCTATGTTAATGCCTGTATCTTATTCTGAATTTGGCGTTAGGAAGGGCATCCAGCTGTAGAAACTCTGCCAAATCAGACTGGAGCCTGGTGTTGCCATCCGGTTTCACCAGTCCTCAGTCAAATCGTCCAACCCATGCTAGCATGGAAAGCGGACGTTAAACGATGATGATGATGATGATGATTAATAACTATATTCATAAAATTTATTTCCCATGTAACAAAACATTTGTAACTACAGTATTAAAATAGCACCATAAATTCCAGTTTTTGTTTTTAATACATACATAATCTGTGAATAATAATACTTGACCAGAAATTTCAACTTATATGTATGGTTTTCTCATTTATACATTTGCTAGTCAGAATATGTACACATACTTCATGAGGAATACTTAGATTATTATCCTTTATATGCTGTTGGGCCCCCGCTGCTGATATTGGGGGCTGCATTCTATGCCTTGACCGGAGCATAGAACGGGGCTCGCCTCTTTGAGTTGGGAAATGAATGGAATGCTTGGAGTGTGTCTTGTTGTGGATACCCACTTCCTAAAAAAATAGGGAATAGGCGTGGGTATATATAAAAAAATGATATATAATGTATATAATGTGTGTGTGTATATATATATATATATATATATATATTTCTCTCTCTTTCTTTGGCTAGGTAACCATGTACCTCCACTACAGCAAAACACCTGTTTCTGTCTTTCTGTCATACTCTAACCATTCATCATTTGACACAAGATCACCTCCTTCAATGCTCTCTGCCTCTCAAAGATTCCTTGTCTTGCAAAGTTATTTGGTGACCCTGCCAGTACAGGTGCCACTTAAAAAGCATCTAGTCCACATTGTAAAATGGTTGGTATTTGAAAGGGCATCCAGCTGTAAAATCCATGCCAAAACTGACCTTGCCTGTGCTGGTGCTACATAAAAAGCACTCAACCCACTCTGTGGAGTGGTTGGTGCTGGGGAGGGCATGCAGCTGTGGAAACTATGCCAAAATAGACACAAAAGTATGGTGCAGGCTTCTGTCTGGCCAGCTCATATCAAATCATCCAACCCATGCCAGCATGGAAAGAGGATATTAAATGATGATGATGATGATATATATATATATATATATATATATATATATATATATATATATATGTATACTCATGTGCACACACATGTGTGTATTTATGTGATGGTAATGTTAAGTCTCCTTGAAAAACAGGTAAGGATTAGGGAGAGGAAGAGTGTCCAGTCTTGGAATATTGCTGCAATAAGATTCATCCAATGCCACCATCAAAACCACAAATGTAAAGATGATGATGATAGTGACAATGATAACAATGTTAGATAGAGCTTATAATGATTGTTTGGGAAGTTACATTCGAATGGTTACCTGTTATCTTCTGCAGGTAGACATGAAACTAAGCGTCTAAGTTGTGATTTTTCACAAGAGCAATCCTGGAACAAAATAGCATCTGTTTATCTGCAACAGATAAACATTCATCTATGGAGTCTACTGACATGTATTTCTAAATTATGAGAGACAGCCTCCTTCTGAAGAATTAGCCTAGGGAACCAACTTATAATTAGCTTTCATCTCAGGAGTTAATGCATCAGAAATTGGCATTTGTCTGAAGAGTCAACTAATATGACACTTACATTCAGTTCAGGAGATAATTTTCAGTACACAACCCTCTATATGACTGTGATAGATACTTGCATAGAGACACCCAAATGAGAATTTGTTTAATATTAAACTTTGTTAAACTTAACCACTACTTATTTAATATTATAGTGACCAAAGGTGGCGAGCTGGCAGAAATGTTAGCATGGTGGCCGAAATGCTTAATAGTATTTCATCTGTCTTTATGTTCTGAGTTCAAATTCTGCCAAGGTTGACTTTGCCTTTCATTATTTCAGAGTCAATAAATTAAGTACCAGTTGTGTACTGAGGTCGATCGAATCTACTAGCTTCTTCTCCTAAAATTTCAGGCCTTGTGCCTAGAGTAGAAAAGAATATTATAGTGACCAGTCATTTTCTTTATGAATCATAATGGCTCAAGAGGAAGTCATGGGTAGTGCACATGAAAATGGTATTTTTTTTTTGCTTTGATCTGATTGGTGTTTTGTCAATGTAACCATGGCATCATCAATTACATTATCAAATTATAGAAAAAATTAAATGAAATGCAGAAAATTTTATCAGACATTATTTATCATTTATCATTTACTTGTTTCAGTCACTGGATTGTGGCCATGCTGGGGTATTACCTTGACAGGTGTAGCTGAACAAATTCACCCCAGTACTATTTTTTATGTGTGAGACTTTATTCTTTCAGACTTTTTTTGTTTGTTGAACTGCTAAGTTACAGGGGATATAAATAAACACTGGTTAAGTAGTGGGTGGGTTAACAAAACCACACACACACATACCTGCAGGCTTCCACAGCCCCCCCCCCCACCACCACCAAATTCACTCACAAGGTATTAGTCGACCTGGAGTTAAAGTAGAAGACACTTGCCCAAGGTGTGAAGCAGTGGGACTGAACCTGAAACCATCTGGTTGCAAAATGAGCTTCTTAACCACACAGCCATACCTGAGCCTTCCTATTTAATAAACATTTTGTATTTTTTGTCAAGAATCGAATGGGGAAATTGTATAAATTTTACCTGAGTGAATGCTTTTGTCCATCTTTTGACCAAGTCATCAGCTGACACTTCTCCAGATTTCACTCGATTAAGAGCAGCTTCACCATCCAAGTCGTACAAATTCTTGGTTTCTTCACAAATGAAAGAGTCCAACGAGTTCTTCAAGCCTAAATAAAAAAAACAAAAAGTAATAGTTTTTTTTTAAAAATCTGTAAATGTACTTTGAACAAAACATAAAACTCTATCAAATAAAATTCTTCTTTGGCATACTCCCTTTATTCATGCTTCAAATATTCTCCACTATAGCAAAACATGTCAGAAGTGTCTGGACTAGAGATTAGTATGTTGGGCTCATAAATCATAAAATAATGGATTCAAATCAGACTGGGTGGTCATATGCTGTGTCCTTGAGCAAGAAACTTCACTTCATGTTGTTCAAGGCTACTCACCTGAAATGAGTATCAGCAGCTGGGGTTAACCCAATGACAGACCAGCATCACATCCAGTGAAATGTCTCATATTCTCAAATACTTATACACCACATAAACCAAGATATGTTCTGGCCTAATGCAGTAGACTTAAGACAAACTCTAACTATTAACATAACACAGGTTTCAATGACACAGTGAAGAAATTACTGTTGGCTCAGTGGAAGAGAGTGCAAACATTCACAATCAACACTACCACAAGCCCTTCAATGCCAATATTATCTTCACATCAACTTTTTCTAATTTTCTCAAAATTAGTTGATTAAACAGTACCAACACAAAGCAGTGGATTAGCTGAACTGTTACAGCAATAGACTTGGTGTCTAGCAGTATCTGACCTGGCTTTATGAGGTTTTCATAGCAATACTAACACCAGTTGTCTTTCATCCTCTTGGGGTTGATAAAAAGTGTAAATCTAGGATGATAGATTCATAGAACCATTAGAACATGAGACATGTCAATCTGATAAAAAGTGTAAATCTAGGATGAGAGATTCATAGAACTATCAGAACACAAGACATGATACCTTGTGGTATTTGCTTCAGTTCTTTGCATTCTGGTAGCAATGCCTGAAACAAAACTTGTGGAAAATTATACTGATATTATAAGGAGTATGTTGCATGTGTGGGTAATAACTAGTCTCCCCCTACTAAAACAGAACAAAAAAAAAAAAGAAAGAAAAGCACCCTTGTTCAGGCCTGTTCCTTGCAGTTGCAGAAACCCAAAATCCAGTCATGACTGAAGGGGATTCTAAAAAATAAATCTAATTTTAGCACAAGGCCAGCAATTTCAAGGGGAGGAACCAAGATGGTAACATTGATTTCAGTACTTGACCAGTATTTTATTTTAATGACCCTGAAAGGATAAAAGACAAAGTTGACTTTGGTGGGATTAGAACTCAGAATGCAAAGAGCCAGAAGAAATGCCACTAAGCATTTTGTCCAATATGCCAACAATTCTGCCATCTCACCAATACAATTTCTAGCTGTTTATTTTACATTCTCTGCACTAGTCATTATTAAACATTATATACAAACATAGAACTTTGAAATTTCTAATATTGTAATATGTCTGTTAAACTTGAATAATATTCAAGTTTACTTAAATATTATTCAAGTCTACCACATTATAATGTTCAGTACAGTACATATCAATTCCCATATGATATCACTGGAAACAGTTGGCACTCTGACTTCATGATTAAATACTTAATATTAGAAAAGATATCATGTTAGCAGTGGGATGGTGGTAGCACTCACTACATTAAAATTAGAAAATATCTGAATTTGAGGAACAACCCAACCCATACAGAAATAGGTATAATGAGGCAATAGGGGATAAATAATTAAATGTCACAACATTAGATAGACTGCAATAAAAAAACAAAAGCAGCCATAGTACTCTTATCAATGAAGAAGATTTTGGTTTGGTATCATCACTACAACATTGAACTCTTCTAAATGTCTCTAAATATTTTTTTCAATTTTGATAATTGCTAACATGCATATTCGACATTTACTTCTAAAGGGATGAGCATGAAATTTATTGCTTTCAAAATCTCCGCAAATGTTGGAGCTTATATCGAAATGAAAACTCTTAATACACTAGGGAGTACAGTTCAAACTAATATGCATCGTTTTTCTTTGGTGTTAAACTCCAAAATTAAAACAGCAAAAAGATAAAAAATAATTTTTTTTTTCAATTTTATTCATGTATTTTTATTACAATTAGCTCTACCAAATATCCACAAATTTATTGACAGTATTGTATCTGTATATACTTTATAATTGATTTCTTGCATAAAAATTATTGATTTCTTAACATACAATTTTATAAAATATGAAATTAAAAAACACAAGAGGAAAATTATTTAACAAACTTTTCTTTGAAGTCTGCAACTAATGTTGGTAACACAAAATTAAAAAATGAAATAAAATAAAAAGATAAAGCTCTAGAATGAAATGAATTTACATTTCTATAATTTATATTTAGCTCTATCACACTGTTGAAAACTAGGTCTTTCGATATATTTCTTTCTTAGTATTTCATTTAACTGTGGTTAGTTAGGGCTTCATAAGGTAAAAAGATAATTTTTTTTAGATGTCAGTATATGAAAATATTTCATGTGAGGTGGCAATGGCAATATAACATTGATATCTGCTCCAAAAATTTCAGGAAAATATTAGTTTCTTTCAATTAGTAATTAGGCACACCACCACTATTTGATTGAAAACAGTGGTGGTATTTAATTAATCAACAACAGGAGTATGATTTGAACTTGGACTTGACTAAACACCGTCATGAATTTAGCTCTATGATCTCATTGATTCAAGCAAATATTGAAAATTTCCACTACCATCTGATTTATGATGTAATCAAATTTGATGATGATGAGGTAATGACAAAACTGATGCTGTTGATTATGACTAATGAATAAGCTAATGCCACATCACATTCATCAAATGATTACTAATGGTTCAAACTGTCTGGAGAGCTGCCCACCAGACACAGGGCTAGTTTTTCCTTATAGTATCAGTGTTTAATCCCAGATCAGCCCTGATTAACTAAACCTATGATTAGGATATTTAAGCCTTACCATCCTTTCTTGCCTTATCTTTTAAATGTTTCAGTCATTAGACTGTGGCCATGCTGGGGCACCACCATGACAGGTTTTAGACAAACTGACCAACTCCAGTACTTATTTTTTTCAAGTCTGGGACCTATTCTATTAATTTCTCCCTCTTTTTTTTTTTTTTTTGCTGAAGTACTAAATTACAGGGTTGTAAACAAACCACACCAGTAGTTAAGCAGCAACGAAAGGGGAGACAAACACACACACACAATGCTGAGCTTCCAAACAATTCTTATCAACCAAATTCACTCATAAGGCATTGGTTGACTAAAAACTATAGAAGACAACATTTTCCCAAGGTATACCATAGGACTGAACCTTAAACAATGTGGTTGCAAAGTGAGCTGCCTAAAACCATATAATCAAATGTGTTACTTTCTGAGCCAGCAGAGTGCAATCTGAGAGTGATTTAACTGTTGCTTCTAGAAAGCCAAACAACCCAATAGAGGCCTATGTCTTTGATTAGTTTGTTTACAGCACCAGTGTTAATGCACAACAATTTCCACACATTCTTCTTCTCCTCCTCTTCCTAATAAGGTCTCAGCAGTAAACCTAGCCAGGGAACCAAAAGATTGAAGGAATTTCAAAAGGATGGATGATGCATGTTGTGTACTTGGAACAGGTTGAAATACTGATGCAGTTCACTGAATCTCATGGTTTGTATAAATTTTCTTTTTGATACTTTGAAATATAGGAAAACAGGATAAGAAGATGTGGTCAAGTTTAAAACTCAGGATACTGGGTCTTTTGGAAAAAAGATGACACAGAATTGGGATGAGTCATGATATGTCATACTGCAGAGTTATCAAACACTGTTGGGATGGAACAATGGTGGAGATGGTGGTGAAGGTAATGATGATGATGACTGCAAAAAAAAAAGAAGTGGAAATAGATAAAGTAGAGGCATCATACTAAATACTTTACAGTCATTTAGTTTTATCCTTCCCAGAATATATGTCTAAATTTTGGTGTAGTTAACTGTCTTTCATTTATCCAGAAGAATTATATGTACCAGTAATATAATGGTATTATAGTGTGTGTGTGTGTGTGTAATGGGGTTGGAATTTAGATATTTATTCCATCACATCTACAATAATTTAGGGCTTGTCCTATGTAAAAACAAAATCATTGAGAAAAAGAAAAGCAATATTCATGAGATGTGAGCAAGATGGCAGAATTGTTAGCATGCTGGGCAAAATGCTTAGTGGCATTTCGTCTGTCTTTATGTTCTGAGTTCAAATTCTGTTGAGGTTGACTTTGCCTTTCATCCTTTCAGAATTGTTAAGTACCAGTTGAACACTGAAGTCAAATTAATTGATTTACCATACCCCAATAAATTGCTGGTCTTGTGCCAAAATTCAAAACCAATAAAAGCACCACCCGAATGTGGCCGATGCCAGGTCTGCTTGACTGGCTCCTGTGCCGGTGGCATGTAAAAAGCACCGACCGATCGTGGTTGATGCCAGTACCCCTGACTGGCTCTTGTGCCAGTGGCACGTAAAAAGCACCATCTGAACGTGATTGATGCCAGACCTGCCCGACTGGCTCCTGTGCCGGTGGCATGTAAAAAGCACCCACAACACTCTTGGAGTGGTTGGCGTTAGGAAGGGCATCCAGCTGTATAAACACTGCCAAATCAAATTGGAGCCTGGTGCAGCCACTGGCTCTCCAGACCTCAGTCAAACCGTCCAACCCATGCCAACATGGAAAATGGACATTAGACGACGATGATGATGATGATGATGAATATATTCAGGCAGATTGAAAACCCGAATACACAGATCTCTGTTGTTTTTCATTATTGGAGAACATCTCCTTCAAACACACATCATCTTCTCCAATGATGAAAAACAACAGTGATTGGCATATTCATACTTGAATCTGCCAGAATGTATTGAGAATGAATAGAGATGTTATTGTTAAATGCAACATCACAGATTATATAAAAGAAACTTGTAAAAAGTTGAGATATATATTATCCCTTGTATCTTCACCATTCAAAGTGGCCATATGCAGCCCAAATATTCTACCAGTTTTGTGTTCAAACTGGTTAGATCAGGCCTCCTACAACTATCCTGCAATGTCATTCTACAAGTAAACAAACACATCATCGAAATCTCAAAGCTACAAGACAATGTACAATTAATTTAAAACGACTCAGTGGTATCAGTCCTCAGTCAAACCGTCCAACCCATGCCAGTATGGAAAGCGGACAATGATGATGATGATATAAAATGAGCTTCCACACAATTTCCATATACTAATTTCACTCATAAGCCATTGGTTGGCTCAGGGCTATAGTAGAAGACACTTGCCCAAGGTACCACAGAAAAGTGGAAAATATGTAGCAGTAATGTACAGACAAATGATCTGAACAAAAGTAATTCACCGACTAAAAGAATAAATAGAACTAGATTGGTGGGAATAAAAAAGAAAATCAGTATGATGATGAACAAACAAACAAAAAAATAATAAACAGGATCCTTTACGCCTAAATTACTCACAAGTTTTCCAGACACAAATGAGTAATCAAACTCACTATAATATATATATATATATATATATAGCATTAATGAGTAATTTCCCTTGACATACTGTGATGGGTTGATATACATACATACATATATATATATATATATATGTATATATATATATATATATATATTACAAATTAAAAGGGTAAAGGATTATCAATTTATTAATTAATAAATCAATTAACAATTAACAATTTTTACCAAGCCCATCGGTATGAAAGCACCATTATTGGTGGAGAACTTATTTAAAAGCTCATATATATTTATAAATATAATTAATGGATCAGCAGATATTTGCTTCACCATATACCGAAGTTCAGAAATAGCAGCTAAAAAAGCTGAGAATCCCACAGATAGCATCACTTGTAACTCACAAAGGCCTTTGTGAGTTACAAGTGATGCTATCTGTGGGATTCTCAGCTTTTCTGAACTTCGGTATATGGTGAAGCAAATATCTGCTGATCCCTTAATTATATTTATATATATATATATATATATATATATATATGCGTGTATATAATTCACACACACACCCGCATATATATATATATATATATATATATATATATATATATATCATTCATTCTCAGTCACTATCCTGGCTAATTTTGTATTTCATACACTCAAAGATAATGTGCAGTTGTAAAATTTCATATGAATGAGTGCAATAAAGAGAATGACGAAGAATAGCAGACACATGTATGCATGTGTGCGCACACGCACACACACACACACGTGTGTATATGTGTACAAACATCTGTCCATGCATGCATGTGTGTGAGTGTGTGTGTGTGTTTGTGTGTGTGATCATAATCATAATTTTATGTCCATTTATTTTCCTATCGACATGGGTTGGACAAGTCTTACTAGCTGCAGTTCTTTGTTCCAACACAGTCATATTCTTTTGATACTTGGCACACCTAACAACAGAAAAGCCCAACCTACTCTGTGGTTCTGTATACATCTTACAGTGGTAACTGGGTGTGTTTTATTGTACCATTATCATTAGGGAGCATCTGTGGCCAGTTTAAGCCTTTACTTGTCCAATGCATTTTCAAAAGTTTATTCTAAACATCCATGCTTGTTTTCAAACTTTTAGTTAACCCTTGTTACATATGCTCTAAGTAATATAAAGCTGTCTTTTCATAAGCCTCCTCTACCTTGTATCAAGTCATTGTTTGTCCCATTCTAAATAATTATTAATCTGTGATGCAGTTTGTGGAGTACACATCTCAAATATATCATCTATTTTTGGCATAGTTTATATGACTAAATGCCCTTCCTGACTATTTTACAGGATATATTGGTGGAATTTTATTATACAACCAGACCAGATATTGTATATTAAGCCCAAGCATTTTTCCTGATTGTTGCAGAGTCCCGATTTCTTTCCTACTTAATAAAAACTAGTCTTTGCTAAGTTGATTCTGAAACTGATCAATTCCAGGTCAAATCTACTACAAATTCAGCTTCAATAACTTATAATCCCATAGGAACTTCCATGGACAGCAAGACCTCTCTTATGACATGAAAGACTATGATAAACAAGGGTGAGTGAGGACTATGTTCTGGTGAAACCCTACTGGTATGTTAAATTCATCACTAAACTCATTTCTAACTCTCACTTTACTAATTGCACTGCCATGCATGGCTTGCATGATACTCATAAACCATTCACCTGCCCTTAGTTTTCTTAGTGTCCACCAGAATGCAGAGAGTGTAATGCTACAAAGGCTTTCTCCAAGTTGGCTAATATTACATAGAGAGGCTTACTTCTACTCAAGCACTTT
This sequence comes from Octopus bimaculoides, assembly GCF_046866305.1. NCBI lineage: Eukaryota > Metazoa > Mollusca > Cephalopoda > Octopoda > Octopodidae > Octopus > Octopus bimaculoides. The sequence goes on from NC_142929.1 coordinate 135,006,627, forward strand.
CCTTGCAGTTGCCTCATCAAGAAGAGAGCCTTCACAGAGCACAAATGGAGGAGGAGAAAGAGGAGGGGGTATGGTGGTGGTTGTGAGCCAGATCATTATGACCTTCTCTTATTAATAACCTGCAAAGTGAAGAAGATTTTTTTCAACCCAGCTGATGATTTGCAGCTTTTATCACAACTATTAGAAAACTGTCTCCTCTCAGTTAAATGCAATACAGAATCATAACAACCGGTATTGTGCACAGACCACCAGTAGAAAGGTAACATTTAGTATGACTGCTGGTGATCTTTTAGGCGGGGGTAATCTGTTATTAGCTTGCTTTGGTTTAACAATTTTAACAAGACTACCCACCAAAAAAAAAAAAAAAAAAAAGAAACTAAAGTACATGATTATTCAGAAACCCTAATACCTGCTTATTAGACAACACACTGCAAGGTAGAAGCAATATTTAAAGGTAATAGATACTTCTATGGCACAAAACCAAATAGAAAGAAACTTGAACAAGAGTTATATAATTATATACCCTCCATTAAACATGCAGATAAAAAATTTAAAAAAAACACTGAAAAATTGGTTAACTATATCTGGAAAAAAAAAAGGCTTTGGATTAGAGTATTAAATGGAAAAACCTGGAAAGGTCCTAATCATCTCAAACTGGAAATGAAAAGTGTAACCTTGTACAGCAGAAAAGAAAATCCTCAAAAGTTTTCATGAACAAACTCTATTGAAACACCAGATCAAAAATCTCCAAAAAGTGCAGACATATTGAAAAGTACCTATTACACAGCTGGGAAATATTGAATTCATCTGATTAGAACCACATAAATGCTCAGTCTCTAATAATACTTCTCAGACTTCTTCTTTATCTCTATCATTCACCTTGACTTAAATTTTTTTTCCTCCATCCATTTCTCCCTTTCCCAGTCATTATTTTTCCTCGTGCATTTTTGTTGGAGAAAATTTGTTAGGTCTTAAAATATATGATTTAAGGTTAATAGAATGAACAATGTTTGGTTAAATTTTGTGTAAGTGGTAAAAATAAGAATTAAGTTCCATAAAATGTGATATATTCATTGATGTTTTAACAGTGGAGTCAAAAAATAACTAGTTTTATAATCCTGATCAGCATAATTATTTTGGCTGCTATATAAAGTTGCATTAAAATTTACTACAGAATTGACTGCGTGATATGTTAAGCTAGATAAATTTAGAAGTTATGCTAGATTTATTTCTTTTGTAGGTGAAAAACTAACATGAAGTGAAAGTGGGAATCCTTTCTCTTTCTCACTCTCTCTTTCCCTTCATATATATATATAGGTGCAGGCCTAGCTATGTGGTAAGAAATTTGCTTCCCAATCACATGGCTCCAGGTTCAGTTTGACTGTGTAACACTTGGGTAAGTGTCTTCTTCCAAAGCCTTGAGTGGATTTGGTAGACAGAAACTGAAAAAACCCTGTAGTGCGTGTGTATATATATATATATATTATATGTATAGGGTGTACCCGGAATGCCTGCCCTTTTGACAGTTGCTGCTTACACAATAATGTAGTGTATAAATGTGAGGTAAGCACCCTAAAAGAGCCTAAAAAAGTGTATAAGGGAAGTACCACAAATTTCAAAGTCAGGTGTAGAACGCATGTAAATTCATTCATAAATAGGGAGTCAAAGAATTCAACTACCTTGGCCATTTATATTAACAAATAAAAAAATAGCAATAAGATATACTCCTTAAAATGGTCAATTATAGGCAAGTACACTCCATATAACACTCACACAAAAGTATGTAAATTAAGCTTAAAGGAAGCTATTAATATATTACAAACTGACAAGAAATTATTACATAATAAGATCTCATGTTGACACAACTTTCAAGTTTTAAATTTTTTTCAGTTTGATAAATAAAAAATATATATATGCTGATTAGGTTTTTCCTATCTAGTTTTTGACTCACCCTGGATGCTATTCGTGCATATAACATAGATTAGCAATAAATATACAATTTCTTCTATCTTTAGTAGTCATACGATATAAAAATCTATTTTATGCTTAGGAACTCTGGATTTTTTTGAAATTTTTATACTTATTTACAATTTTTACATCAGTTTAAAACTTAAAACTCTTTAAAAATCTGAAACCCTTTTATAACTACGAATCTCTGATGAAGGAAATATGATTACTGAAGCTGAAAAGATGTATCTACTTCTTTGCACATTTCCTGAAATGGCCATAAGATGTTTTTTGTTTTATTTGATTCATTCAAAAACTTTCTTTTAAATCACTGTTATCTTATCCACTCGTGACTTTTAATTTAATCCATCTGTATATGCACACTGTCATCAAACCTTGATTTCAAATGGGATTGTAGGAAGAAAAATATATATGATTTGACCTGGAATAACTTGATACCTAAATCTGTCTTCCTTATTGAATTTTGATATATATATATATATTTATTTGTGTGTGTGAGTGTGTCTTTGTGTCTGTGTTTGTCCCCCATCACCACTTGACAACTAGTGTTGGCTTGTTTACATCCCTGTAACTTAGTGGTTCAGCAAAACAAGGCTGACTGAATAAGTATCAGGCTTAAAAAAAGTACAAGAGTTGATTTGTTTGACTAAAAACTCTTCAAGGCAGTGCAACCACAGTCTAAAGACTGAAACAAGTAAAAGATAAAACTTATGACTTAGCTACTAACTAAAAAGAAGTTAAAACTATTTATCATTATTATAAATTATTGTACACTATTATATTGAATTTTAAAGGAACTATAAGATATCATACAAGGAGTTGCTATCAACTGAAATACATTGAGAGGCCTGAAACCATAAAACAAATATTACTCATATTTCATTCCCTAGGAGGATATAAAGAGATGTGTGGGCGTGCACAAAGAAAGAAATATTAAGCAAAGTGAAACTATTCAACAGAAATTGTTATGAGTAATTGCCTTGATACACTCATTATCCTTCTCATCAGTGTTTTGCATCTGCTTTTCCATGATGGCATGTGTTGGACAGTTTTTCTAAGGCAGTGTTTGATGGCTAATGCTTTTAGTGGTCTCTTATGCTATGCTGAAGATGTGGTGTACCTATTCTAACACTACATACTGGGAAAGAGTATATGTATAATAAATTCACTATCATCATCATTTAACATCCGTTGTCCATGCTGGCATGGGTTGGATGGTCTGACTGGGCTGGCATACTGGAAGGCTGCACCAGGCTCCAGTCTAATTTGGCATGGTTTTCTATGGCTGGATTACCTTCTTAACGCCAACCACTCAGAGAGTGTAATGGGTGTTTTTACATGCGACAAGCATGGGAGCCAGTGAGGTGGCACTGGCATCAGCCACGCCTGTAATTTTGCTTGCCTTGCTGAATCTTCTACTCAAGCACGACATAATGCCAAAGGTCTTGGTCATTGCCTCCATGAGGCCCAACACTTGAAAGGAACTCAGCCACTTTGTTTCTATGAGGCCTTATACTCAAAAAGAACTCACCACCTCACCTCTGTGAGGCCCATAAAGCTATAAATAATAGCATAACAGCATATAAATATTGGGTTGAAAAAACCCATTCAGATAGAAAAAGTTGAAGGTTTCTTTCACTTTTCATCTACCAAATTCACTCTCAAGGCATAGGTCAGCCCAGGGCTATAGTAGAAGACACTTGCCCACGGTGTCAAGGAAAGGGACTGTTATTGTCAAAATTTCAATTTACTGACCTTATAAAATTCTCTTTCATCATCATCATCATCATCGTTTAACGTCCGCCTTCCATGCTAGCATGGGTTGGACGATTTGACTGAGGACTGGTGAAACCAGATGGCAACACCAGGCTCCAATCTAATTTGGCAGAGTTTCTACAGCTGGATGCCCTTCCTAACGCCAACCACTCAGAGAGTGTAGTGGGTGCTTTTACGTGTCACCCACACAAAAACGGCCATGCTCGAAATGGTGTCTTTTATGTGCCACCCGCACAAGAGCCAGTCCAGGGGCACTGGCAACGATCTCGCTCGAAAACCCTACAAAGGCCAGTCAGGCGGTATATATACATATATATATATATATATATGTCTGTACGTATTGTCGTCATCGTTTAACGTCCGCTTTCCATGCTAGCATGGGTTGGACGATTTGACTGAGGACTGGTGAAACCAGATGGTTACACCAGGCTCCAATCTGATTTGGCAGTGTTTCTACAGCTGGATGCCCTTCCTAAAGCCAACCACTCAGAGAGTGTAGTGGGTGCTTTTACGTGTCACCCGCACGAAGGCCAGTCAGGCGGTACTTGCAAAGGCCACGCTCATCTCGCTCGAGAAACCTCATGTGTCACCCGCACAAGAGCCAGCCCAGGGGCACCAGCAACGATCCCGCTCGAAAATCCCAGAACCCCACACAAGAGCCAGTTCAGGGGCACCGGCAACGATCTCGCTCGAAGAAATTTCATGTGTCACCAGCACAAGAGCCAGTCCAGGGGCACCGGCAACGATCCCGCTCGGAAGATTTCATGTGTCGCCCGCACATGAGCCAGTCCAGGGTCACTGGCAACGATCTCGCTCGAAAGATTTCATGTGTTGCCCGCACATGAGCCAGTCCAGGGGCACCGGCAACGATCCCGCTTGAAAAACCTCATGTGTCACCCGCACAAGAGCCGGCCCAGGGGCGTCGCCCACACATGAGCCAGTCCAGGGGCACTGGCAACGAACCCACTCAAACATTTCATGTGTCACCCGCACAAGAGTCAGTCCAGGGGCACCGGCAACGATCTCGCCTGAAAGATATCGTGTCGCCTGCACATGAGCCAGTCCAGGGGCTCTGGCACGATCCCGCTCGAAAGATTTCATGTGTCGCTCGCACATGAGCCAGTCCATGGGTACTGGCAACGATCCCGCTTGAAAGATTCATGTGTGACCCGCGCATGAGCCAGTCCAGGGGCACTGGCAACGATCCCGCTCGAAAGATTTCATGTGTCGCCCGCACATGGGCCAGTCCAGGGGCACTGGCAATGATCTCGCTCGAAAAAGCCTCATGTGTCACCTGCACAAGAGCCAGTCCAGGGGCACTGGCAACGATCCCGCTCGAAAGATTTCATGTGTCGCCCGCACATGAGCCAGTCCGGGGTCACCGGCAACGACCTCGCTCGAAAAACCTCATGTGTCATCCGCAAGCCGGCCCAGGGGCACCGGCAACGATCTCGCTCGAAAGATTTCATCTGTCGCCCGCACATGAGCCAGTCCAGGGGCACTGGCATCGATCCAGCTCGAAAGATTTCATGTGTCTCCCGCACATGAGCCAGTCCATGGGCGCTGGCAACGATCCCTCTCGAAACATTTCATGTGTCACCCTCACAAGAGCCAGTCCAGGGGCACTGGCAACTGTCTCGCTCGAAAGATA